>NC_034183.2:17954856-18154856 GCF_002021735.2 Oncorhynchus kisutch | reverse complement strand
GGCATGACATCACTGATTGCCTGCCAGCCTCCCCCTAAGGACTGCTCCTATACTGGGGAGGGGGGATAGCTGCTATAGCCCACTGTGTGGATGTCTCTCCTCCTCTCCCCCAGCTTTTTTCTTATTTCCTTATCACTCCATCCAATGGAGGACTGGTAATGCTCTAAACTCTCCTCTGCCAGATAGTGCTCTGATATCTGCTTCACTGATTTCTGCTCTCGTAAAAGCCTGGGTTTTCTGCACGTTAACACTAGAAGCTTATTACCTAAAATGGATCAATTGAAAGTGTGGGTTCACAGCTCCAATCCAGATATGTTGGTCATTACTGAGACGTGGTTAAGGAAGAGTGTTTTGAATACTGATGTTAACCTTTCTGGTTATAACCTTTTTCGGCAAGACAGATCTTCCAAAGGTGGGGGAGTGCAAATCTTCACCAAGGATCACCTTCAGTGCTTGGTTGTCTCCAGTGATCTCTCCTTTCTGGTTTGCTAACTACCTCGCTCAAAGAGTGCAGTGTATAAAGTCAGAAAATCTGCTGTCTAGGCCACTGCCTGTAACCAAGGGAGTACCCCAAGGCTCGATCCTAGGCCTCACCCTCTTCTCAATTTACATCAACAACATATCTCAGGCAGTAGGAAGCTCTCTCATCCATTTATATGCAGATGATACAGTCTTAAACGCAGCTGGCCCCTCCCCAGATTTAATGTTAAATGCTATACGACAAAGCTTTCTTAGTGTTCTTACAAGCTTTCTTTACCCTTAACCTTGTTCTGAACACCTCCAAAACAAAGGTCATGTGGTTTGGTAAGAACAATTTCCCTCTCCCCACAGGTGTGATTACTACCTCTGAGGGTTTAGAGCTTGAGGTAATCACCTCATACAAGTACTTGGGAGTATGGCTAGACGGTACACTGTCCTTCTCTCAGAACATTTTCAAAGCTGCAGGCTAAAGTTAAATCTAGACATGGTTTCTTCTATCATAATCGCTCCTCTTTCACCCCAGCTGCCAAACTAACCCTGATTCAGATGACCATCTTTCCCATGCTAGATTACAGAGACATAATTTATAGATAGGCAAGTAAGGGTGCTCTCGAGCAGCTAGATAATCTTTACCATTCGGCCATCAGATTTGCCACCAATTCTCCTTATAGGACACATCACTGCACTCCTCTGTAAACTGGTCATCTCTGTATACCCGTCGCAAGACCCACTGGTTGATGCTTATTTATAAAACCCTCTTAGGCCTCACTGAGATATCTGAGATATCTACTGCAGCCCTCATCCTCCACATACAACATCTGTTCTGCCAGTCACATTCTGTTAAAAGCCTTTTTCCTTTTGGTAGGCCGTCATTGTAAATAAGAATGTGTTCTTAACTGGCTTGCCTAGTTAAATAAAGGTAAAAAAAAAAAAATTATATAAAAGATAGGTAGGCCTCCTGGACCATCATGTTGTCAATGACTTGGTGCAGAATGTAGTAGTGTTAGAGATGCCTCACTTTAGTGTTTGAAGTAGGGTATCAACATTTGCAGAAGGTACAGATGTATATGACATAAAGTATACTGTCTCCATGCAGTGTAGAAACAATAACTGTAGCAGATGGCTTTTAAAGGCCTTAGATTAATAAGGACCCATGACTGAGTTTTTTCACTGCGATTCTGGTGATGTACTTCTTATAGTAATTTCCAAAATGGCAGCGTTTCCATTTTTTCTACTCATAGTGATAACGATGGCTTGGAAAAATATTTAGCCTGTATGTTTGGCAGATTCTTATCTCCACAACCTTTAGAGTTTGTAGCTCTTTACCTGATGCACTAAGAATGTTCTCTCTCTTTCACCGTGCCAGTGGCCAGCTTTGAAGGACACTACATTTTTGGAAGCGTAACGCTGGCCACAGCCTTTACCAGGATATACATCTATACAATGAACACGGCGGTGGCACCTGCTCATTTGGAAGACCACCTGCGTTAATGATCATTATCATTCCACTTCAGTCCAGTGGTGAGAGGAAGAAAAGGCTCAGGGAGAGAGAAAAAAATCTGTAATTTTTGGCATGAAGCACATAATTGACAATCTGTGTGTATTTGAGAAATGTGCTTTGCGCCTCAAAGCACACAATTGCTATTCCAAAAACAGGAGCGTACTGCAAGGTTTATTTGTTAGAGCCTGTTAAGTATGGAATCTGGAAATGTGCAATTAGTGTTTTTTCCAAATGCCGCCTGAATGGGCACTGTGAAATAAAGTGCTGTGTTTGCATGGATGGAGATGGGTGGGTGGCTTTTTTCATCTCATCCCTCTCTTTACCACTCCATCCTGCGCCAGCCTTGGAGCTTTGAAGCTTCATCTTTAAAGACACCTTTCAATTTGTAAAATCAAAGGACCTCAAAAGCAGTTCTGTCTCTCAGACCTAGTCAGTTTGGAACTGCCAATCTTTGACTGTGAATTTACTGTGATCAACTGATCTGACTCTAGGTTCAACTTCTGCTGCTTTTTTAAACAGGTCCCAATGGCCTGGTATTATGGATATCATATCAACAATGCCAATGTGGCTAACTAACAGAGAACTAAATTTGAGCTTTTATCCTATAGTATTTTCCAGTGTAGTTTCCTCTTATAGAACCTAAAAGAGTTATTCGGCTGTCCCCGTAGGAGAACCCTTTAAAGAATCCTTTTTTGGTTCCAAGCAGAACCCTTTTGGTTCCAGGTACAACTATTTTGGGTTCCATGTAGAACCCTTACCACAGAGGGTACTACATGGAACATAAAAGGTTACTACCTGGAACCACAATGGGTTCTACCTGGAACCAAATAGGGTTATCCTATGGGGACGGCCGAAGAATCCTTTGGAAAACCTTTTTTCTAGGAGTGTATAGCCTATGCAGTATATATGGTGAGAGCATGTTAGTGTTTTTCCAGAGGGCTGCTGTAGAACAGGAAGAGGAAGAGATGCTGACCTTGACTGAGACTAACCAAAAACTTCTAATTGATTTCCCTGTAAACCCCTGAGTTGTGGGCTAAGGGGGGGACTTGGCAGGTAAACTCCCATTGCCCTCCATCTGATGAGTCGAAACCATGTTCCTCTGTCAGTCCACCCGCGCCTTCTGCCCCGCACCACTGTGAACATACACAGTATTTACTGCACCCTGAAACCCCATCAATTAATGCCGTCAATTTAGCTTCTTCATCAGGGATGCAGACCACTGGATGTATTTATAGTGCTGGCTTGGCACTGGCAGAGACCACTCAGTCAGTCCACACATACAGGACAGCTACATCCACTGTAGGTGCCAACTTCCCACCACAGTATTGACCCTAGAAGACTGTACAGTAGTGTTGTATTATAGTTAGTGGTGTGTCCAAGATAACCTTAAACCTTATAACCAACTACAAAATAGACTACCGTGGTATCACTTGTGATTTTGTCAAGGCCTATTTCTCATCCCCTTTTCTGTATTGATCCCTCAAACACAGTCTTTCAGAACGAATCATTAGGTTTAACAGCGTCCCTCACCCTCATTATGCACACCGGCCGAGAGGACAGGTCTAGGACTGTTGCGGCGACGGTATGAGTCATGACTGCAGTCAAATTCCACGTGACCTTTGAGTCACGGTAATCTCCTCTGGACTTGTGTCGGTAGGACCCAACTTGCTAATGACCATCAGGTCCTAATGGCCTGGTACTCAGGGCTCTATTGTCTCTCCATCAGGTCCTAATGGTACTCAGGGCTCTGTTGTCCCTCCATCAGGTCCTAATGGCCTGGTACTCAGGGCTCTGTTGTCCCTCCATCAGGTCCTAATGGCCTGGTACTCAGGGCTCTACTATCCCTTAAACCCCTCTGACATCAATGCAAATACAATCCTCAAACACGTATCATCAAAACAGTATCATAATTTTAAAACTCACCTCGATAGATCAATTTGAAGAAAGAAGTTCAACAACAGGTTGAAACTGAGTGAAAAACATGGTCGTTGTGAATGTTGTTTCAAAGCCAAACAGAATGAAATGGACAACACTTTCTAAAGTGATGATTCATTCAAGACACCCATACTACTAGAGCTTATAAATAAGCAGAGGCCTATATATGAGCCCGAGCCCGAAAACAACCCCGAATAAAAATAATTATTGTGCCGTTATACAAAACATAGCCTAATAGCCTACTGTGTATTACCCAACTAAAGATTTAAGATGTCTTTGGTACATAATTGGTGTATTGGTTCATTGATTGTGCAGGGTGGCTTACGGAGTTAGCCTACAATTAAAGTGAATTTGATTTTGAATAGCCTAGTAATAGGGCATTTATTTTATGTTTTCATAATGAATAGGCTGACACATTACCTTTAGCTACAGAATATCTCACCATCGGGAGTTTCCATCTCCTCTCCTTCCTTCATTCTGTTCTCAAGCGCGCAGAGAGAGGGGCTGTCAATAGTGAAATATGTTCAGTTGTGAAAACATGTTACTATCAATATTCCTGAACATATTTCACTTGGTTTCCCAAATGAAGCACTGGGTAGCTGCAGGAACAGGATTGTTATGTTTTTATAAGCCCAGGAATTTCTATATGCAATCCCGTCTGAAAGCAGAGTTTTGATGGTTACCACTACAAACAGGAGGATCCCAGCTGCTACTATATTTATAAAACCGGAGTAGCCTACCCTGCATGATTGAAAAATGAACCACCGGGAAGCGACCTCCATTCACTATTCCAGTGCATACAGATGACATGTCTTTTTTCCCCCTGTCCCTGCCCTTGTCCCTGTCCCAGTCCCTGTCCCTGCCCTTGTCCCTGTCCCTGCCCTTGTCCCTGTCCCTGCCCTTGTCCCTGTCCCTGCCCCTGTCCCTGCCCCTGTCCCTGCCCTTGTCCCTGTCCCTGTCTCTGTCCCTGCCCTTGTCCCTGTCCCTGCCCTTGTCCCTGTCCCTGTCCCTGTCCCTGCCCTTGTCCCTGTCCCTGCCCTTGTCCCTGTCCCTGTCCCTGTCCCTGCCCTTGTCCCTGTCCCTGTCCCTGTCCCTGCCCTTGTCCCTGTCCCCATCCCCGCCCTTGTCCCTGTCCTTGCTCCTTGCTCCTACCCTTGTTTCTGTTTCTGTTCCTGTCCCAGCCCTTGTCCCTGTCCCTGTTCCTGTCCCTGTCCCTGTGCCTGTGCCTGTCCCTGCCCTTGTCCCTGTCCCTGCCCTTGTCCCTGCCCTTGTCCCTGTCCCTGCCCTTGTCCCTGTCCCTGCCCTTGTCCCTGTCCCTGTTTCTGTTCCTGTTCCTGTCCCCGTCCCTGTTCCTGTCCCCGTCCCTGTTCCTGTCCCCATCCCCTCCCTTGTCCCAGCCCTTGTCCCTGTCCCTTTTCTTGTCCCTGCCCTTGTCCATGTCCCTGCCCTTGTCCCTGCCATTGTCCCTGTCCCTGCCCTTGTCCCTGTCCCTGTTCCTGTTCCTGTCCCCGTCCCTGTTCCTGTCCCCGTCCCTGTCCCTGTCCCTGTCTCCGTCCCTGTTCCCGTCCCTGTTCCTGTCCCAGTTCCTGTTCCTGTTTCTGTTTCTGTTCCTGTTTCTGTTCCTGTCCCTGTTCCCGTCCCCGTCACTGTCCCTGTCTCCATCCCTGTTCCCTGCCCTTGTCCCTGTCCCTGTCCCTGCCCTTGTCCCTGTCCCTGTTCCTGTCCCCGTCCCTGTTCCTGTCCCCGTCCCTGTTCCTGTCCTTGTCCCTGTCCCTACCCTTGTTTCTGTTTCTGTTCCTGTCCCAGTTCCTGTTCCTGTTCCTGTTTCTGTTTCTGTTCCTGTCCCAGTTCCTGTTTCTGTTCCTGTTCCTGTTCCTGTCCCTGTTCCTGTTCCTGTTTCTGTTTCTGTTTCTGTTCCTGTTCCTTTTTCTGTTCCTGTCCCTGTTCCCGTCCCCGTCACTGTCCCAGTCTCCGTCCCTGTTCCCATCCCTGTCCCTGCCCTTGTTCCTGTCCCCGTCCCCGTCCTTGTTCCTGTCCTTGTCCCTGTCCCTACCCTTGTTTCTGTTTCTGTTCCTGTCCCAGTTCCTGTTCCTGTTCCTGTTCCTGTTTCTGTTTCTGTTTCTGTTCCTGTTCCTGTTCCTGTTCCTGTCCCTGTTTCTGTTTCTGTTTCTGTTTCTGTTCCTGTTCCTGTCCCTACCCCTGTTTCTGTTCCTGTCCTTGCCCCTGTTCCTGTTCCATCCCTGTTCCTGTCCCTGTTCCTGTCCCTGTTCCTGTCCCTGTCCCTACCCCTGTTCCTGTTCCTGTTCCTGTTCCTGTTCCTGTTCCTGTTCCTGTCCCTGTTCCTGTCCCTGTTTCTGTTCCTGTCCTTGCCCCTGTTCCTGTTCCGTCCCTGTTCCTGTCCCAGTCCCTGTCCCTGTTCCTGTCCCTGTCCCTACCCCTGTTCCTGTCCCTGTTTCTGTTCCTGTCCCTGTCCCTGTTTCTGTCCCTGTTCCTGTCCCTGTTCCTGTCCCCGTCCCTGTTCCCGTCCCTGTTCCTGTCCCTACCCCTGTTTCTGTTCCTGTCCTTGCCCCTGTTCCTGTTCCGTCCCTGTTCCTGTCCCTGTTCCTGTCCCTGTCCCTACCCCTGTTCCTGTCCCTGTTCCTGTTCCTGTTCCTGTCCCTACAGCTGTCCGTGTCCCTACACCTGTCCGTGTCCCTGTTCCTGTTCCTGTTCCTGTTCCTGTTCCTGTTCCTGTTCCTGTTCCTGTCCCTGTCCCTGTCCCTGTCCCTGTTCCTGTTCCTGTCCCTGTCCCTACCCCTGTTCCTGTCCCTGTTCCTTTTCCTGTCCCTGTCCCTGTTCCTGTTCCTGTTCCTGTTCCTGTTCCTGTTCCTGTTCCTGTTCCTGTCCCTACACCTGTCCGTGTCCCTGTTCCTGTTCCTGTCCCTGTTCCTGTTCCTGTCCCTGTCCCTGTCCCTGTCCCTGTCCCTGTCCCTGTCCCTGTCCCTGTCCCTGTCCCTGTTCCCGTTAACATACTGCACATCTGGCCAACTCATATTCTGTTTTTCTGAAATACCTTTCCTTCATATCATGTTTCTTTAAACCTGCCTAAAATGCATACAGTGCCCTGCGAAAGTATTCGGCCCCCTTGAACTTTGCGAGCTTTTGCCACATTTCAGGCTTCAAACATAAAGATATAAAACTGTATTTTTTTGTGAAGAATCAACAACAAGTGGGACACAACCATGAAGTGGAAATCAAAAACTGAAAAATTGGGCGTGCAAAATTATTCAGCCCCCTTAAGTTAATACTTTGTAGCGCCACCTTTTGCTGCGATTACAGTTGTAAGTCGCTTCGGGTATGTCTCTATCAGTTTTGCACATCGAGAGACTGACATTTTTTCCCATTCCTCCTTGCAAAACAGCTCGAGCTCAGTGAGGTTGGATGGAGAGCATTTGTGAACAGCAGTTTTCAGTTCTTTCCACAGATTCTCGATTGGATTCAGGTCTGGACTTTGACTTGGCCATTCTAACACCTGGATATGTTTATTTTTGAACCATTCCATTGTAGATTTTGCTTTATGTTTTGGATCATTGTCTTGTTGGAAGACAAATCTCCGTCCCAGTCTCAGGTCTTTTGCAGACTCCATCAGGTTTTCTTCCAGAATGGTCCTGTATTTGGCTCCATCCATCTTCCCATCAATTTTAACCATCTTCCCCTTCCCTGCTGAAGAAAAGCAGGCCCAAACCATGATGCTGCCACCACCATGTTTGACAGTGGGGATGGTGTGTTCAGGGTGATGAGCTGTGTTGCTTTTACACCAAACATAACGTTTTGCATTGTTGCCAAAAAGTTCAATTTTGGTTTCATCTGACCAGAGCACCTTCTTCCACATGTTTGGTGTGTCTCCCAGGTGGCTTTTGGCAAACTTTAAACGACACTTTTTATGGATATCTTTAAGAAATGGCTTTCTTCTTGCCACTCTTCAATAAAGGCCAGATTTGTGCAATATACGACTGATTGTTGTCCTATGGACAGAGTCTCCCACCTCAGCTGTAGATCTCTGCAGTTCATCCAGAGTGATCATGGGCCTCTTGGCTGCATCTCTGATCAGTCTTCTCCTTGTATGAGCTGAAAGTTTAGAGGGACGGCCAGGTCTTGGTAGATTTGCAGTGGTCTGATACTCCTTCCATTTCAATATTATCGCTTGCACAGTGCTCCTTGGGATGTTTAAAGCTTGGGAAATCTTTTTGTATCCAAATCCGGCTTTAAACTTCTTCACAACAGTATCTCGGACCTGCCTGGTGTGTTCCTTGTTCTTCATGATGCTCTCTGCGCTTTTAACGGACCTCTGAGACTATCACAGTGCAGGTGCATTTATACGGAGACTTGATTACACACAGGTGGATTGTATTTATCATCATTAGTCATTTAGGTCAACATTGGATCATTCAGAGATCCTCACTGAACTTCTGGAGAGAGTTTGCTGCACTGAAAGTAAAGGGGCTGAATAATTTTGCACGCCCAATTTTTCAGTTTTTGATTTGTTAAAAAAGTTTGAAATATCCAATAAATGCCGTTCCACTTCATGATTGTGTCCCACTTGTTGTTGATTCTTCACAAAAAATACAGTTTTATATCTTTATGTTTGAAGCCTGAAATGTGGCAAAAGGTCGCAAAGTTCAAGGGGGCCGAATACTTTCGCAAGGCACTGTAATGGATTTGTTGTGGTGGTGTATATTAAATGTATTTATTAGACTGTATTAAACTGTAGATGTCCCAAAGGCACATCAGTTGCTTGTATGTGTGGAGGCCTGGAGATGCTAAACATGTTTATATTAATTATCGGTCAATTACTGTGATTCCGGCAGTCATTTGCATGACAAGAACCGTCTGACAAAATGTAATGAACACCACAGCCCTAGCCAAGACCCTCACTGTACACACACAAAATCTTTACTGTACACACACACACACACAGACACATACACACAAACAATTGCACAGAAACACACAACTGTTTGGTCCACAAAGACATGTAGTGTGTTCTTCAGGATATATTTCCTATGGATCTGTGACTGTATATAAGTCATCCTCAAGGGCTGTTGTCTATGATAAGTGAGTAAAATAACAAATCAATGGCCTGGGTCTCCTGGCCAGGGGTCACAGTGGAGACCAGTGTCCAGACTCCAGGCCATTTTAGCTCCATGAATAGCAGGAAGCATCTCAATTGTCTTGAGTGTTTTTCCTGTCCTTGTCTCACCTGACCTTCATTTGTACTGACATGGGAATGCAGGTGAAAGCAATATGGTGCCTGCCAAGTTGCCTGCCTTCACTTATCCAGGTCTTTCATATTAGAGCAGATGGAAGATAAAGAGACAAGGAGAGGAAGCATCTTGATACTGTTGAAATGCACCTGAAGGCCTCCCATTTATAGTGCAGGAGGGTGCACTGTCAGAGGATGGAGGCCCAGCCGCATGCAGCTCCCTTTAAGGTGCCTGGCTTAATTAAGGTTTACAGGTTATGCTAGAGGTCTGCTTATATTACAGCACTCATTACAAGGTAATTAGGCTGGGGCAGGGGAAATATTGTTGTCGGAACAATGAATGAGAGCACTTTGGAAAGTACCCCCACCTCTTCCCTTTTGTTCTCCCTGAGCAGTGGCTGGGTGGTTGGCTGTTGATATGTTCCAAGTTCTAGCAGCCTATTAAGCCTGTGTCTTGTCTTGGGAATGGGGCAGATTGCTAGGAACCTCTCAAGAGGAATGCATCTGTCTCCCCATATGCACGTCTGTCTATTGTTTGTCTATTTAACCTGTAAATATACAGTGGCAAGAAAAGGTATTTGAACCCTTTGGAATTGCCTGGATTTCTGCATAAATTGGTCATCAAATTTGATCTGATCTTCATCTAAGTCACAACAATAGACAAACACATTCGGCTTAAACTAATAACACACAAACAATTAAACATTTTCATGACTTTATTGAACACACCGTGTAAACATTCACTGTGTAGGGTGGAAAAATTTGTGAACCCTTGGATTTAATAACTGGTTGACCCTCCTTTGGCAGCAATAACCTCAACCAAATGTTTTTGAGAATCTGATCTGCACAACGGTCAGGAGGAATTTTGGACCATTCATCTTTACAAAACTGTTTCAGTTCAGCAATATTCTTAGGATGTCTGGTGTGAACTGCTCTCGAGGTCATGCCACAGCATTTTAAATCAGGTTGAGGTCAGGACTCTGACTGGGCAGTTCCAGAAGGCATATTTTCTTCTGTTGAAGCCATTCTGTTGTTGATTTACTTCTGTGTTTTGGGTCATTGTCCTGTTGCATCACCCAACTTCTGTTGAGCTTCAATTGGCGGACAGATAGCCTTACATTCTCGTGCAAAATTTCTTGATAAACTTGGGAATTCATTTTTCCGTCAATGATAGCAAGCTGTCCAGACCCTGAGGCAGTAAAGCAGCCCCAAACCATGATGCTCCCTCCACCATACTTTACAGTTGGGATGAGGTTTTGATGTTGGAGTGCTGTGCCTTTTTTTCTCCGCACATAGTGTTGTGTGTTCCTTCCGAACACTTTAGTATAATCTGTCCACATAATATTTTGCCAGAAGTGCTGTGGAACATCCAGGTGCTCTTTTGCGAAACTTCAGACGTGCAGCAATGTTTTTTTGGACAACAGTGGCTTCTTCCGTGGTGTCCTCTCATAAACACCATTCTTGTTTAGTGTTTTACATATCGTACAATCATCAACAGAGATGTTAACATGTTCCAGAGATTTCTGTAAGTCTTTAGCTGACACTCTAGGATTATTTTTAACCTCATTGAGTATTCTGCGCTGTGCTCTTGCAGTCATCTTTGCTCCTAGGGAGCAACAGTGCTGAACTTTCTCTATTTATAGACAATTTGTCTTACCCTGGACTGATGAACATCAAGGCTTTTAGGGATACTTTTGTAACCCTTTCCAGCTTTATGCAAGTCAACAATTCTTAATCTTAGGTCTTCTGAGATCTCTTTTGTTTGAGGCATGGTTCATGTCAGAGAATGCTTCTTGTGAATAACAAACTCAAATTTGTGAGTGTTTTTATAGGACAGGGCAGCTCTAACCAACATCTCCAATCTCGTCTCATTGATTGGATTCCAGGTTAGCTCCTGACTCCAATTAGCTTTTGGTGAAGTCATTGGCCTAGGGGTTCACATACTTTATCCAACCTACACTGTGAATGTTTAACTTCTGTATTCAATATAGACAAGAAAAATACAATAATTTGTGTGTTATTAGTTTAAGCACACTGTGTTTGTCTATTGTTGTGACAAAGATGAAGAACCGATCAAATTTTATGACTAATTTCTGCAGAAATCCAGGTAATTCCAAAGGGTTCACATACTTTTTCTTGCCGCTGTAGAATTTGTTCGCCTTATCTTTCGGTTCAGCATTTCCACACCTTAAGCAAATTTACGATTCCCAAAATGTTTGCGCTGATCTGGGATCAGGGGTGTGAGAAGTGGGTGTGATTAAGAGCAGTAAGGACTGCTCTGAGACTAGCCCTGATTACCCCTCATAGTCAATCTGCACCACAGAGCTCCGCAACGCCTGGCACAGATTCAGGTAATAATCACATTGTATCAGTGCTGATGAGGTGCATTTCGGGCTCCAGCCCCTCAGAAAGCCTATCATTTCCCCTAAGCCCTTGCAGCAGTAAATGAAGTAAGCAAGTAATCTACCTTCGGCGATGACATTTTGCACAGAGTGCAAATGAAGTGTGAGGGAGTGGGAAGGCAGCGAGTAGAGACCTGTGCCAGGGCTTGCTGTGTTTCTGCTACCTTCACACTTTTGGTGAAGTAAATCCCACAGAGAGGGGAAGTTCACACTTTTTCATTACACTGGGGCAGGCGCCTCTGAGGCACAGAGATGGAATAGAGAGGGTTGGAGTGAGAGACACTGTGGGGTGTGTGTGTACGTTAGGCTGTGTGTACGTTAGGTTGATGTGTGTGTGTGTGTGTGTGTGTATGTGTGTGTGACAGTAGGAATGGGTAGTAGTAGGCTCTTAGAATAAGTGCTGATTCTGGTAGAGAGGGAGAGAGAGGGGGAACGGTTTATCAGTAGGACTGCTACACTTAGCAGGCAGTACCTACACTTCACAGATTAGGGCCAAAGGTTTCTGGACCAGACACAAGGTCCCTCCTGCACTATTAATGGAGGGTCATGTCGGCAGGAAATAACCGTGCAAATGGCTACTGTCGAAGCAGTGGGAGGAGGGAAGAGGAAAGAGGAGGGGAGAGCAGAGTCTCTTCAATTACAAACCATCTCAACACAATAGAGCCAGGGAGAGAGAGTCGCCCCAATGACCCCATATGTTTCTCTAGACTGATCAGCACTGCAGCCTCTCTGTCGATACTTCAGCATCTCTGTAGCTTCCCCAGCCTCTCTTGAGGTACCTCGGCCTCTCTGTAGCTATCTCAGCCTCTCTGTACCTACCTCAGTTTCTCGGTAGACACCTCAGTCTCTCTGTAGACACCTCAGCCTCTTTGTAGACACCTCGGCCTCTCTGTAGACATCTCAGCCTCTCTGTACCTACCTCAGCCTCTCTGTAGACACCCCAGTCTCTCTGTAGACACCTCCGCCTCTCTGTAGACACCTCAGCCTCTCTGTAGACACCTCAGCCTCTCTGTAGACACCTCAGCCTCTCTGTACCTACCTCAACCTCTCTGTAGACACCTCAGCCTCTCTGTACCTACCTCAGCCTCTCTGTAGACACCTCAGCCTCTCTGTAGACACCTCAGCCTCTCTGTAGGTACCTCAGCCTCTCTGTACGTACCTCAGCCTCTCTGTAGAAACCTCAGCCTCTCTGTAGACACCTCAGCCTCTCTGTACCTACATCAGCCTCTCTGTACCTACCTCAGCCTCTCTGTAGACACCTTAGCCTCTCTGTACCTATCTAAGCCTCTCTGTAGACACCTCAGCCTCTCTGTAGACATCTCAGCTTCTCTGTAGCTACCTTAGCCTTTATGTAGCTTCCTCAGCCTCTCTGTAGCTATCTCGGTCTCTCTGTAGCTATCTCGGTCTCTCTGTAGCTACCTCAGCTGATGTAATGGAGCCACTCATCAGACAGGGTTATATAAGAAATAGAGAAGGTGGAGAAGGAGATTCTTCGCCAGAAATCAACGTGAGATAAGGGTTGTTTTAGATCGGTATCAAATGATGCAGGGGTAAGATCATATCCTCCAGACCGTGCCTTCCCTTTGCTGCATCAGCACCACCAGCCTCTTGCTCTGGGTTACATCGCTGTTTGTTGTGTTTCAAACTATTTCATCATGCTCCGACTTCTGCACTTGATATGCAATGCAACGCAGGCAATTTGTACGTGTTTGGATTCCAATTAGGAAGTTGTTAGAGCTTTCACCCGTGGCCAACAGATTCTTGTTAAGCCTTACATTAAAGAACATAGAAGCACATTTAAATGGAGTTCATGTTCCCCTTTGTTTGTTGGCATTGTGGTTGTTATTAATTTATTCTCAATGCTGTATGTGTTACACATTAACAAATGAATCCAACTTGGGCAGTGTTTGTGATTGTAATATGCAAACGAGGCCCTGCTCAGTGAGAGATGGTGGTGGCGCGTGTCCAAAAAACTAACAACACTATTCCACAGAATAATAACAACAAAACAGCCCCACATACCACCATGGTCTCTCAGACAGAAAAACAACAGAGTAAAGCCTCAGTCAGAGGGACAGGGCTGATGTGACGTGGGGAAAGAAGCATCACGATAGAGTGATATGCTTGGAGGCCATTGGAAATCATTAAGTTAGGGCTGGCGGGGACCAGGTGTGCAGTGTGAAGAGAGCTGCACCATAACCCCAGGCAGTGCTACTGTAACGGCTCTCCTCTTCAACTGATGATAAGGAATAGGAATCATCGGACCAACACACAGCATGGTAAGTGTTCATAGTACATTTAACTAAATAAACTGAACACTGAATGACAAAAAAAAAACAAAGAGAGTGAACGACACGAAACAGTCCTGTAAGGTGAAAAAACACAAACAGGAAACAACTACCCACAAAACCCATGTGGGCAAGAGCTACCTAAGTATGGTTCTCAATCGGAGACAACGACAGACAGCTGGCCCTGATTGAGAACCATACCTGGCAAAACAAAGAAATACAAAAACATAGAAAAAATAACATAGAATGTCCACCCTAGTCACAGGCCAGGGCGTGACAGCTACAGTCAGCCAGGGAAGACTGAGGGGGTGACCCCAGACAGACTCCATCGCTGCCCATCCATAATATACATACAGACTCGGAGAGCAGGGACTAGAGGTAGGCCTGATGTGCTGGGAGACTGTAGGGCTGTGTAGCGCTGTGTAAGTCCCCTTTATTTTTGTGTTACCGTAATGCATTGACCTGGCTATGTGAAAAGGCAGTAAAATAAAAGAATAGCTGGGAGAAAATTCTGGGGTTATTGAATGCCTGTGTAGCATTACTCAGGGGGAAATACATGCTTGAGCATGTTGTAATACAGCCGGGCTGCGAGGAGTTGAATGAGGTGGGGAATTTATAGACAGATAAAAGTGATGTGATATGCAACATGGGGAATGAATATAAATATTTTCTCTGTAAAGACAGCTAATTCATTTCCACTCACTGAATATATTTTCTGTTGAAATATGATCGGAAAACTGATGGCCTCTAATAAACCACCTGCAAAATGGCAGAAATATGATAGTGTGTGGTAACCCACATGAACTTTATCAATATAACACTACCAAAACTATTTATTCAAACAGTCTGGGGGAAATGATTGCAATAGTATTTATCTGGGTCTCTTTCTCTCTTTTGTCTCTCTCTCCCTCTCTCTCTCCTCATCTCCCTCATTTCTCTGGGCTGTCTGAGTGCCTGCAGGAGGAGCTCTTTATTTGGCAGATGGTGCTGGAGTGATATTTCTCTCTGTCTCTGTGTGTGAGTGTCTTGTTTGTGTGTGGTACTCACCTGGAGTTCTTGTGACTGGGGATTCGTTCTGTGGTCAAAGAGTCCTAAGGCTTGGAGCCTCCCTCCCTCCCTCCCTCCCTCCCTCCCTCCCTCCCTCCCTCCCTCCCTCCCTCCCTCGCTTTCTCTGCTGCTGTCAAAAGGGCTCAGTATTGTGAATTGCAATAGTGTGGTAGTCACTTTGGACAAGGAGAGGCTGATCTATGGCACTGGGGGTGGGAGAGAGAAATAGAGGGAGAGAGAGGGAGAAAGAGGGGCACAGAAAGAGAGAGAGAGCGAAAGAGAGAGACAAAAGAGAGAGATCGAGAGGAGAGAAAGAGAATACGAGAGAGAGAGAAAGCAAGGCACAGAGAGGAAGCATCCATCCGTGAGCCAACCGAAGTGTATGTCTGCATTGAGACTGTCTGCAAGGAGGGACAGCTCCCAGTAGCAGCTCTGGCTGTGTCATTGTGAGGGACACTTCCCTTTCACAGGGTGTTGCTTTCATGACTGACAAGGGTCTGAGACTAAGTGAGGTTGATGGGGACCCAGTGGGTTGGGTGGAGGGGATTCGATTGTGAACAGTGTTGTTGCCAAGTGTTGTTGTGCTTTGTAACTGGGCTAGGGATGGTAAAATGATCAGTCTTCTCTGTTGTTCTATGACTGAGCTAGTGTTGCTACTCCATGTTTAGTGTCCTTTCTTTTCCCGGTGTTCAGTCCCCAGTGTTCAGTCCCCAGTGTTCAGTCCCCAGGGTTCAGTCCCCAGTGTTTTTAGTCCCCAGTGTTCAGATAGACTAGTTTTAATATCTGTCCCCAATCTCCCCCTCTCTATTTTTCAGGCTGTGCGTTCCTCACCTACTGCGCCCGTGAGTCGGCCATCAAAGCCCAGAACGCCCTCCATGAACAGAAAACACTGCCAGGGGTAAGTCTCTCTCTGTACCTGCTCCACCACCGTGCCATCTGAACAACACAACCCACATCACCACTCACCACCGACCACCTACCAGCCTGCTTCAATCTGCTCCAGCCCCAGATATAACATTGGAAAAGGATTCAATCAATAATCCAGGCTTTTAAAGGACTGGTTTGAACTGTTTCATGTGTCTGTTATAGCCAGCATTGATCAGATGCACTTCGCTCATGGTTTCTGAGGCAATGACATCAAATGTCAATTAATTTGTTCTTTGCGTTTAAAAAAAGGCATAGTGAGTCATTGTTGTTTACTTAGAAACAGAAATGATATGCATGAGGGACAAAGAGCCCATTTGAAATAGGGAAAGTGCACCGTGTGTGTGAGAGAGAAAGAGAGATAAGTTCTGCATTTATAAACAATGTTGATGCACAGTATCTGTGTGTGTGTTTGTGTGTGTGTGTGTTTGTGTGTGTGTGTGTGTGTGTGTGTGTGTGTGTGTGTGTGTGTGTGTGTGTGTATGTGTGTGTGTGTGTGTGTGTGTGTGTGTGTGTGTGTGTGTGTGTGTGTGTGTGTGTGTGTGTGTGTGTGTGTGTGTGTTTGTGCGCATCTCTCCGTTTGTACACATTGTATGTGTGTGAGAGTAGTCATTCTACTATTTCCCCCACTACGGCAGATGGCAAGGACATCGTCGGCTGCAGTAGTAGAGCAGAGTAAAGCAGTTGTAGAGCAGAGTAAAGCAGTTGTAGAGCAGAGTAAAGCAGAGTAAAGCAGAGTAGAGCAGAGTAAAGCAGAGCAGAGTAGAGCAGAGTAAAGCAGTTGTAGAGCAGAGTAAAGCAGAGCAGAGTAAAGCAGTTGTAGAGCAGAGTAAAGCAGTAGTAAAGCAGTAGTAGAGCAGAGTAAAGCAGTAGTAGAGCAGAGTAAAGCAGTAGTAAAGCAGTAGTAGAGCAGAGTAAAGCAGTAGTAGAGCAGAGTAAAGCAGAGGAGAGCAAAGTAGAGCAGAGTAAAGCAGAGCAGAGTAGAGCAGAGTAGAGCAGAGTTAAGCAGTTGTAGAGCAGAGTAAAGCAGAGCAGAGTAGAGCAGAGTAAAGCAGAGCAGAGGAGAGCAGAGTAAAGCAGAGTAGAGCAGAGTAAAGCAGTTGTAGATAAGAGTAAAGCAAAGTAAAGCAGAGCAGAGTAGAGCAGAGCAGAGTAGAGCAGAGTAATGCAAAGTAGAGCACCGTAATGCAGAGTAGAGCAGTAGTAGAGCAGAGTAGAGCAGAATAGAGCAGTAGTAGAGCAGAGTAAAGCAGTAGTAGAGCAGTAGTAGAGCAGAGTAAAGCAGGAGGAGAGCATAGTAAGCAAAGTAAAGCAGAGTAGAGCAGAGTAAAGCAGTAGTAGAGCAGAGTAAAGCAGTAGTAGAGCAGTAGTAGAGCAGAGTAGAGCAGAGTAAAGCAGTAGTAGAGCAGAGTAAAGCAGTAGTAGAGCAGAGTAAAGCAGTAGTAGAGCAGTAGTAGAGCAGAGAAAAGCAGGAGGAGAGCAGAGTAAGCAAAGTAAAGCAGAGTAGAGCAGAGCAGAGTAAAGCAGAGTAAAGCAGTAGTAGAGCAGAGTAAAGCAATAGTAGAGCAGTAGTAGAACAGAGTAAAGCAGTAGTAGAGCAGAGTAAAGCAATAGTAGAGCAGTAGTAGAACAGAGTAAAGCAGGAGGAGAGCAGAGTAAGCAAAGTAAAGCAGAGTAGAGCAGAGTAGAGCAGTAGTGGAGCAGAGTAAAGCAGGAGGAGAGCAGAGTAACCAAAGTAAAGCAGAGTAGAGCAGTAGTAGAGTAGAGCAGAGTAAAGCAGAGTAACACGGTAGTAGAGCAGAGTAAAGCAGGAGGAGAGCATAGTAAGCAAAGTAAAGCAGAGTAGAGCAGAGTAGAGTAGAGCAGTAGTAGAGTAGAGCAGAGTAACACAGTAGTAGAGCAGAGTAAAGCAGTAGTAGAGCAGAGTAACACAGTAGTAGAGCAGAGTAAAGCAGTAGTAGAGCAGAGTACAGCAGTAGTAAAGCAGAGTAAAGCAGAGGATAGCAGAGGATAGCAGAGGATAGCAGAGTAGAGCAGTAGTAGAGCAGAGTAGAGCAGAGTAGAGCAGTAGTATAGCAGAGTAGAGCAGAGTAGAGCAGTAGTAGAGCAGAGTAGAGCAGTAGTATAGCAGAGTAGAGCAGAGTAGAGCAGTAGTAGAGCAGAGTAGAGCAGTAGTAGAGCAGAGTAGAGCAAAGTAAAGCAACGTAAAGCAAAGTAGAGCAGAGTAAAGCAGAGTAGAGCACAGTAGAGACTGGTCTCCTACTGAGACAGCATGGCTCAACATGACCAGATCAGACCTCTACAGGAGAACATTACAGATAGAAAGACCAACCGCCATCTAAGACAAGAAAATAAGGAGCCCAGCCAAAAGGAATGTTTCACATTAAATATCCAAATACTAACACCTCAAACTTTGAACATTACTGGCGAAAAAACAAGTTATTTATTTTATCTTTCAAATTTGCCAAGCTCCAGGGTGGAGGGGCTATTTATATATTTTTAGAGCATTTGAATATTTAAAAAAATAAGTTGTTATTTGAGAGAACTCCAAGGGATGCGTACACGGTAGGCTATAACTGTGTTTAGCAGTGCGTTAAAGAGAGGGGGATTCTCTCCCAGCTCATTCCACCCCACTAGTAGTCTCTTCTGTCTCGTGGAGTCGCTAATTGTGCCTCCTTGCCAGCCTGGGAGGGCATCCGTCAGGCTGGACCCACCACTGGGATTAAAAGGCAAGATGTGGATGAATGTATAAATGAGGGGTACCGTGAGGCTGGGAGCGAAAACACAGTCTACAAACCATCTGGCCTCTGAAAGATTTAACATCCACAAGGATGGAACATATTAAAGACCACCAAGCTATGTCAGGGAGAATGAACTCCTCTCTCTGCATGCATGTTCATTATATTATGCATCTCTCTGTTTTTTCCCAGTAGACACATTCCACTTACAGTACACAAAATGGTAATCGGGCACTTATACTGAGGCATTCAACGAATCAATGTCATCCGACAAACTACGTTACCCATACAACCCCATCATACAATCCCCAGAAATAGAATGCATCCTCACGCTGTACCAGCCACCATCTTTCCCGCTGATATCCTTCACTGCACTCTAGTAGTACTTCTCTATACATCAACTTTTAGTCATGGCGAATACAAAGAGGTGAGCGTGGCTGTGTCTTCCCTCTCACCTGAGTGCTGTGAAACAGTTACCCCTTCTCCTGTGTTTCCTGGCCCCTGCTCTGGCCCCTGCTCTGGCCCCCGCTGAGACCCCCCTGCCTCCTCTTTTCCTGAGATATAACATGTCAGACAAATAGAACAGGCAGACGTTGTGTGTCAGAGCCCACCGAGAATGAGAATCAGATGGGTGTAGTGGCTAGCTACAGAGCATTTGTATAGAGCAACCACTACCTCAATCCACAAAGCAAACACAGAAACACAGGCCTGCAGAAACACCACAGACACAACCACTGTACTGTAGCATTACTGATACCACACTGCTACCATCAAACCATCAGAGACGTTCTCCGTTTCTGTAGTCAGAGGAGAGAGTAACTGATAGTAGTGTCTATTTTCATGTTATGGAAATGGAGAGACAGCAGTGGCGATTTTAGCATGGACATCTTGGTGGAGCAAACAAACATAACATGTGGGATGCATGCCAGCAAAACCACTACACAACACAACACTAAACAATGAATTGTCATTCAGGGCAGGTGGGGCAGAGCTTTTAGGTAAAATAAATAAATAATAGTTTTTTTTTTGTTGAGGGGTGGGGCTTGTCTGTTTAATTTGTTATTTTGGCATTAATACCTGTCACATATCAGTTTGCAAACAATGTAAAAAAATCAATAAAATGTCATTGAGTTAATAAAACCTCATACAAACATGTTCTCTTTTTAGCTTTCTTGAGTAAGGCAGCTCCAAAATGCAGGTGTTTCAGCCGAGCTCAGTGCTTTCTGTGGTGGTGGTGGTGGGGCTAGCCAGCAGAAAATACAGAGCGTTGCACCTGATTGGTTCAGTTTTCTGTCGTGATTGGCTCAGTTTTCTGTCACTCATGGGACAGTACGTCATCCCCAATTCTAAGCTTAGAGCTCCAAAATGTTAGCCCCTTGGGATATGCCATAGATTAATATTAGTAGTGCCCATCCAAGAAGGCTCAAGGTCTTTGGCCACAGATAGAATGAAATCAAATCATGCTATAGCTACAGTAGCTTTTATTGGACTGATCATGTCAACATCTTACTTTCAAAGTCTTAGCTAACAGTCATCATCATGAATCAAGTCAACAATCTACTGGCAAATCTTTTTTAATCCGTGTCATATGAAGAGAAATAATGAAGAGAAATTATAGATGAAACGTATCGGTGCTCATCGGCCATTGTACATAAAGATTACACAACAAGTTGTAAATTGCAAATTTGACAATGAGTCGTTTGGAAGGAATCAGTGGCTAACTGCAAGCGTTGCAAAGAAACCACTAACGTTAGCCTGCTGTTCAATGGAGTGGCTGTGTTTTTTCCCCCGAGTTCCCACCATAAATCCAGAGAATGCCCGACTTTGATGACAAAATTTGATGACAGAATTTGCCCACAAAGGACCGCTGCGCCACCTTCACAAGGTGAGACCAAACATCTATTGTATGCTGCTACATAAATGATGTAATATGCAAGAGAGAAATGTATACTGTAGCTATGAAAGTAATGCTAAGTGTATGTTGTGTAGTAAGCTGTCAGTAGCCCATGTGCCGCACCCTAATAATTTGGTGTATTTTCACCAAGGCGGTATTGTAAACACATTGTTCGTGGTCCGGTGAGTGCTTGTTTGGCTACTTTTTTATACAGCTTTGACAGTGCTACTGATAGTATTGGTAGTGCTTGGATTGCACATGCAAATTCAGCACACACAACATTCTATAATATAATTGTGTTATTTGACGTGTCAAATTAAAAGCTCATTTAACGCATCAAATTGTGTTATATGACGTGTATCTTTTTTGACACACAAAGACCCAAATGCCGTTCAGTGTGCCTCACCCTAATCATTTGCTCTTAATTTCGCCTACTGTTCTAACTTGGTGGTGCACAAATAGCCTAAAACCTGTTACTGAGAAATGTAATCATTGAATATTCTAAGAGCTTTCATTGTCTGTTTATATGCCCCCTTTATTTATCCTACAGTTCTGACTTGTTGTACAGCACTGTAAGAACGGCCCATGTTCTGAATTCTGTCGCTGTACATTTCAAAAGTGCTGAACAAATAGTTATAATGACTACGTCCGTCCTAGCTTGCTCATTAATGTCTTAATCGAAAATACGGATGACATCTTATCCGCTTGTCGTCCCCTTATGCCATAGTTTGTACATCTCTATTGTAACTAGAAACCACATTTGTTTATGCAAGTCTGCCATATCAGCTATGTTTCTTAAAAGGCAGTAAATGAGGCTGAATGAACTGTTTGGCTGCCAGACAAGGCTCCACTGAAAGCCAGGTGTAGCAGTGGTAAGATGTTGGAACTCTGCTGTTGGGACAGCTTTATGTCGGTCCCAGTGGCAATTTTAGCATGTAAGTCTTGGTGGGGCAAACAAAAAAAATTTAGATGCCTGCCAGCAAAGCCAATACACGACACAACACTAAACAATACATGAATTGCACTCTAACAGTGACAAACGGTGCCCACGAACTGTTAGGGCCTACATTTCTTATGTTGACATTGTTTGCAAACTGATATGTGACACGTATTAATGGCAAAATTACAAGCAAAACAGGCAAGCCCCCCCCCCAAAAAAACTATATTATTATTATTTTTACCTAAAAGTTTGGCGCTCAAAACAGCCCCACCTGCCCTGAATGACGGGTTGACACTGAGAGGCAGGGCCTTGGAAAGAAAAGGAGAGAGAAAGATAGAGGGGAATGATGAAGGGAGAGATGGAAACAGAGAGAACATGTGTGTAGTAGATATGCAGCAGTGTAGCAGGATGGCTGTGTGAAGTGGGTTGTGTGTTCTGTGGGCTGGAAAAGCTTCTCTCTGCTCAGCGGCCTCTCACCAGCCAGCCAGTCAAACAGCCATCCAGCCTTCTTTTAGAAACAACCCGCTACTCTGCGCTGATGGTAAGTAGATATGCCAGTTGGTTGTTTGTAATACTGCTTGATATGCAGTTTGCCCGGGGCTATGGTGTAATGAATGTAATCTAGGATCCCCCAGGAGAGGAGTTATGATCGTTGTTAACTCCTTCACTGCCGGCTGTCCCCCCACTTAAAGGTGTGTCATGTGATTGCCATCTGATCAATGTGAAACCAAATCAATATAGACAGTGCATAAGCAGATAGTCAACATGAATGTATAGTACATATTCAAGGTGTATACAAGAACCCTTACAGGTGACTGTGTTTCAGGCCCACCATTACCCTCTTCTCTGCCTGCACACACTCCCTCATAATGCTATCTGGCCTTTCATGGGCTCATCAGGAATTGCTCACCACAATGTCCTGAGTTCCCAGGAAGACATTTGCGGCAGAAATTAGTAGCACGCCCTGATGGCTGGACTGGGCTAGAAAGTAGATATATGTGGTGCAGTGAGAGAGAGAAAGAGAGATAGATAGAGGGAAAGAGATAGAAAGATATACATATAGGGAAAGAGAGAGAAAGATAGAGAGGGCAAGCGAGAAAAAGATGGAAAGATAGAGGGGAAAGACAGAGACAGATAGAGAGGGAAAGAGAGACAGATAGAGAGAGAGACAGAGAGAGAGGGAAAGAGAGACAGATAGAGAGGGAAAGAGAGAGACAGAGAGAGAGAGACAGAGAGAGAGGGAAAGAGAGAGACAGATAGAGAGGGAAAGAGAGAGACAGAGAGAGAGAGAAGAGAGAGAGGGAAAGAGAGACAGATAGAGAGGGAAAGAGAGAGACAGAGAGAGAGAGAGAGAGAGAGAGAGAGAGAGAGAGGGGGAAAGAGAGACAGATAGAGAGGAAAAGAGAGAGACAGAGAGAGAGAGAGGGAAAGAGAGAGACACATAGAGAAGGAAAGATAGAGGGACAGAGAGAGAAATATAGAGGGAAAGAGAGAAAGATAGAGAGGGAAAGAGAAACATAGAAAGATAGAGGGAGAGAGAGAGAGAGAGAGAGAGAGAGAGAGAGAGAGAGAGAGAGAGAGAGAGAGAGAGAGAGAGAGAGAGAGAGAGAGAGAGAGAGAGAAAAAGAGAGAGAGACAGAGAGAATGAAAGATAGAGAAAGACAGAGAGAGAGGGAAAGAGACAGATATAGAGAGAGGGGAGGAAGGAGAAAGAAAGAAAGAGAGAGAAAGAGAAAGATAGGGAGATAGAGAGAGAGAGGGAAAGAGAGAGAAAGATAGAGGGAAAGAGAGAGAGAGGGAAAGATAGAGGGAAAGAGAGAGACAGAGAGGGAAAGAGAGAGAAAAATAGAGAGACAGGGAGAGAGAGAGGGAAAGAGAGAAGAAAGATAGAGGGAAAATAGAGAGAAAGATGGAGGGAAAATAGAGAGAAAGATGGAGGGAAAGGGAAAGACAGATAGAGAGAGGGAAAGAGAGAGACAGATATAGAGAGTAGGGAAAAGAGGGAAAGATTGAGAGGGAAAGAGAGATAGAGAAAGATGGAAAGAGAGAGACAGATAGAGAGAAAGATAGAGAGAGAGGGAAAGATAGAGAGAGAGAGAGGGAAAGAGAGAGAAAGGTAGTGAGAGGTGGAAAGAGAGAGACAGATAGAGAGAGAGAGAGAGAGGGAAAGAGAGAAAGATAGAAAGAGAAAGAAGGAAAGAGAGTAAGATAATGAGAGAGGGAACGAGAAAGACAGATAGAGAAAGAAAGAGAGAGAAAGACAGAGAGAGAAAGAAGGAAAGAGAGGGAAAGAGAGAACAATCGAGAGAGAGGGAAGGAGAGAGAAAGATAGTGAGAGAGGGAAAGCGAGAGAAAGATGGAGAGAGAATGATAGTGAGAGAGAGAAAGATAGAGAGAGAGGGAAAGTGCCCCGGGGAGGGGAGAGTGTGTGTGGTTAGGTTTGTCTAGACAGTGGGAGATGCTCTGACAGCTGTCCAGGTGCGTACAGTATGCTACCATCATCTCAGGGTCCTCTGTGGCTACAGAGAGAAGTGTGTAGGAGTGTTGTGAAAAACATGTGGACATGGCAGCTTGTGATGATCAAACCGCTCACATCACTGGTCTGTGTGTGTGTAATTGTGTACTGTATACAGTAGTGTTTATTGTTGTGGGTGAAATTACAACATGATGTTTAATACTGTTGTTGCATCAAATGGTTGTTTATGCAACAAAATAGGGGGTTGTTAGAACTATATTGTGTCTGTGTGAACTGAGAGTGGGCCTCTGGGGCTTCATGCTGACAGTAGATGTACGATGCCTTAGGTGATAAACCGAACCAGCCACATTCCATTCATGTGAGGGATATTTCTCCGGTCTGACTGGAAGGTACCAGAGGGAGATTTCTCCGGTCTGACTGGAAGGTACCAGAGGGATATTTCTCCGGTCTGACTGGAAGGTACCAGAGGGAGATTTCTCCGGTCTGACTGGAAGGTACCAGAGGGAGATTTCTCCGGTCTGACTGGAAGGTACCAGAGGGATATTTCTCCGGTCTGACTGGAAGGTACCAGAGGGAGATTTCTCCGGTCTGACTGGAAGGTACCAGAGGGAGATTTCTCTGGTCTGACTGGAAGGTACCAGATGGAGATTTCTCCGGTCTGACTAGAAGGTACCAGAGGGAGATTTCTCCAGTCTGACTGGGAGGTACCAGAGGGAGATTTCTCCGGTCTGACTGGAAGGTACCAGAGGGATATTTCTCCGGTCTGACTGGAAGGTACCAGAGGGAGATTTCTCCGGTCTGACTGGAAGGTACCAGAGGGAGATTTCTCCGGTCTGACTGGAAGGTACCAGAGGGATATTTCTCCGGTCTGACTGGAAGGTACCAGAGGGAGATTTCTCCGGTCTGACTGGCGGGTACCAGAGGGAGATTTCTCTGGTCTGACTGGAAGGTACCAGATGGAGATTTCTCCGGTCTGACTAGAAGGTACCAGAGGGAGATTTCTCCAGTCTGACTGGGAGGTACCAGAGGGAGATTTCTCCGGTCTTACTGGAAGGTACCAGAGGGAGATTTCTCCGGTCTGACTAGGAGGTACCAGAGGGAGATTTCTCCGGTCTGACTAGAAGGTACCAGAGGGAGATTTCTCCTGTCTGACTGGAAGGTACCAGAGGGAGATTGCTCGGGTCTGACTGGTTGCACATTTAACATGTTGATAGAGATTTGGTAGAACTGATTTAAGTTTCCCTGCATTAAAGTCTCCGGCCACTAGGAGCGCCGCCTCTGGGTGAGTGGTTTCCTGTTTGCTTATTTCCTTATACAGCTGACTGAGTGCAGTCTTAGTACCAGCATCTGTCTGTGGTGGTAAATAAACAGCCACGAAAAGTATAGTTGAGAACTCTCTAGGCAAGTAGTGTGGCCTGCAATTTATCACAATATACTCTACTTCAGGCGAGCAAAATCTAGAGACTTCCTTAGATGTCGTGCACCAGCTGTTGTTTACAAATATGCACAGACCGCCCCCCCTCGTCTTAGGGCGTGTGCTGTTCTATCCTGCCGGTGCAGCGTATATCCCGCTAGCTGAATATCCATGTCATCATTCAGCCACGATTCCGTGAAGCATAGGATATTACAGTTTTTGATGTCCCGTTGGTAGGATATTCGTGATCGTACCTCATCTAGTTTATTGTCCAATGATTGCACGTAACGGCAGCTTTCCCACTCGCCTTCTGCGGGTCCGGACGAGGCATACGACTCTTCGTCCTCTGCGTCGCTTCCTTTTGCAAATAATTAGGATGTCTGAATTGTGGGGTGTTTGGAGAATATCGTGTGAGTCCTGCTTGTTGTTGTTGTTGTTGAAGAAATCTTTGTCTAATACGATGTGAGTGATCGCTGTCCTGTTTTCCAGAAGGTCTTTGTCTAATCTGATGTGAGTGATCGCTGTCCTGATGTCCAGAAGCTCTGTGTCTAATCCGATGTGAGTGATCGCTGTCCTGATGTCCAGAAGGTCTTTGTCTAATCCGATGTGAGTAATCGCTGTCCTGATGTCCAGAAGGTCTTTGTCTAATCCGATGTGAGTGATCGCTGTCCTGATGTCCAGAAGGTCTGTGTCTAATCCGATGTGAGTGATCGCTGTCCTGATGTCCAGAAGGTCTGTGTCTAATCCGATGTGAGTGATCGCTGTCCTGATGTCCAGAAGGTCTTTGTCTAATCCGATGTGAGTGATCGCTGTCCTGATGTCCAGAAGGTCTTTGTCTAATCCGATGTGAGTGATCGCTGTCCTGATGTCCAGAAGGTCTTTGTCTAATCCGATGTGAGTGATCGCTGTCCTGATGTCCAGAAGGTCTTTGTCTAATCCGATGTGAGTGATCGCTGTCCTGATGTCCAGAAGGTCTTTGTCTAATCCGATGTGAGTGATCGCTGTCCTGATGTCCAGAAGGTCTTTGTCTAATCCGATGTGAGTGATCACTGTCCTGATGTCCAGAAGTTATTTTCTTCCGTAAGATACAGTTGCAGAAACATTATGTACAAAATCATTTACAAATATCGCGAAAACAAAAACACATTACAGCACAATTGGTTAGGAGACCGTAAAACGGCGGCCATCTCCTCCGGCGCCAATCTGTTGTATTAATACGTTTTGAATAAAGTAATATCCTGATTGGTGATTGACCTTGTCTCTCTTATTATTGATGAATATTTCCACGACATTATGTTGGTATGTGTGTAAGTCTGTGTGTGTATGTACCTGTATTGTGGGACAGACAATCACAATATCAGATAGTTTCACACTGGGCACACACTGGTTGAATCAACGTTGTTTCCATGTCATTTCAACGAATTACGTTGAACCAACGTGGAATAGACTTTGAATTGACGTCTGTGCCCAGTGGGTTGACATTAATGCCACCAAATAAAAGCATGGTCGTTCCTAGACTGTTTTCAAACAGTTTTTCAGATTACTTGATGATTTCCCCGCACTGTCTAGTTTGTTCTTAGAACATTTAACAGTGGCAATGTGACAGACAGGGGAGACAGTTGATGTCAGAGCTAGCCCCTACACCAGTCCACCTGAGATTTAATTCACACACTCCACACACTACACAGCTCAGCATCATAGCAAATCCCACATCGTTCACACAATCCCCGCTCCCAAATCCAACAGATAAAAGAAAATAATCGTAGCCGTGTACGTATCAGCAACGTCAACACTAAGTATATCCCCTCTCTCTCTCTCTCTCTCTCTCTGTCTCTCTCTCTCTCTCTCTCTCTCTAAAATTAATTCAAAGGGCTTTAGTGGCATGGAAAACATATGTTTGCATTTCATCCCTCTCCCCCTCCCTGTCTCTCTCTCCCTCTCTCTTAATTCAATTCGATTTAAGGGCTTTATCTCTCTCTCCCTCTCCCTCTCTCTCCCCCTCCCTGTCACTCCCCCCCCCCCCTCTCTCTCCCACCCTCTCTCTTGCCCCCCCCCTCTCTCTCTCATTCCCTCTCTCTCGCTCCCCTCTCTCTCTCTCCCCCTCTATCTCTCTCTCTCCCTCCCTCTCTCTCTCTTGGTCCCCTTCTCTCTCCCCCTACCTATCTCTCTTCCCCTTTCTCTCCCCTAGCTCTCTCTCTATCTTTCTTTCTTTCTTTCTCTCTCGCTCTCTCTCTCTCTCTCTCTCTCTCTCTCTCTCTCTCTCTCTCTCTCTCTCTCTCTCCCCCTCTCTTCCTCTTTCCCTCTTTCTCCCCCCCTTTCTCTCTCTCTCTCTCTTTCACTCACTCACATGCAGACAGAGGAGGCTCAGCTGTAATGGGATGTGTGAGATGATGTGAGGTAGCTGCATGGCCGGGGCTGTGTGTGCCGGGGCTCAGCTGTAATGGGATGTGTGAGATGATGGGAGGTAGCTGCATGGCCGGGGCTGTGTTTGCCGGGGAGAGTAGCCGACCTTGTGCGGTAGAAATGAGGCTGGCTTGCCACGGTGCTGTGCTGTTCTCCTCGCCTCGCCTCCCCTTGCCGTGCCAATCACCAGGCTTCACACACACGCAATCTCCCATTCACCTGCTCATCAACCGCGGCCTTGCCTGATTTCCCACCTGCCTGCTTCAAAGGCTGATTAATTCAAGGCTGTGTTTGTGTGCGGGGCAAGAGGGGAGGGGACCGGTCAGCGAGAAACCAATCGGTGATGGCAGGATGGGAGACCTTGTAGTCTAGGGAGAGTGCCTCGTTAGAATTGATCCCCTAGGTAATAGGAGTGTATGTGTGTATGTATTTGTAGGTACGTGTGTGGCAGGAGGGGAATGGGGGAAAGGAGCTGGAGAGGTGGAATAGAACAGAAAACGGGACAAAGGCATTTTTTCTCCAGGAGATTGTGTTTCTGTTTCCTCTGTAAGTAAAACCATTTCTGGACTGGGACACTCTGAACAAACTAGAATGTTTGAATCTGAAATGGCTGGTTGTGTAGTGAAATACCACCTACAGTGCCTTCAGAAAGTATTCATACCCCATTGTCTTATTCCAAATGGGGTTGTTACAGCTTGAATTCACAATAGATTGAATATATATTTTTCTCATCCATCAACACATGAAAACATGCTTTACATTTTTTAAGTGCAAATGTATTCAAAATGAAGTACAGAAATATCTAATTTACAGAAGTCTTAACACCCCTGAGTCAATACTTTGTAGAAGCACCTTTGTAAGCGATTTCACAATCTCAATTTAATTCATTTTATATTCAGCCTGTAACACAACAAAATGTGGGAAAAGTCAAGGGGTGTGAATACTTTCTGAAGGCTCTGTATCTGTTTCTTTAGCAATAGATGATTGATGCTCGTATTAGCAATAAATGATTGATGCTCGTATTAGTAATAGATGCTTGATGCTCGTATTAGCAATAGATGCTTGATGCTCGTATTAGCAATAGATGCTTGTCTGCGAAGCGTTATTTGATACGTTTTGCCAAGGTCTCACTTTTAGCAACAGACATGCATGTTTAACGCTACTAGTGTAGTTCAGGGTTGATAATGTCTAAGAAAGAAGCGTCCAGGGTGCCGCTTTAAAACCCTTGGTTTAATCCTGGGAGTCTGAATGACTCTGAGTGTGATATTTCCTGAATTGGTGTGAGCAGCCAATGAGCTCTCAGTTGGAGCCGTGTGTAGTCTGCCAGCTCGGGGAGTCCAGAGGGCAGGGCTATTCTTTTCTTTAATAAGCTCTGTTGATTCATTGAGATGACAATGAAGTAGGTTTGTGGATTGTGGCGCTCTAATGGGTTTATATCTGTGGCCAGGACTGTCGGAGTGTTATTATACAAAGCCCTGGCGGCGTCATAAAAGAAGTCAAAGGAGAGAAAGGTATATGCACCACTCTGCAGTTTACGCTTATGAAGTTTTATTGTGATGCACGGTTGTTATACGTTCCAACGTGCCACAACTGGAACACTGAAGTATTACTGCAGTGCCAGTGGCAGCATGTTAGGACTAGGAGTTAGAGAGAAAGAGAGAGAGAGAGAGAGAGAGAGAGAGAGAGAGAGAGAGAGAGAGAGAGAGTGTGTGTGTGTGTGTGTGTGTGTGTGTGTGTGTGTGTGTGTGTGTGTGTGTGTGTGTGTGTGTGTGTGTGTGTGTGTGTGTGTGTGTGTGTGTGTGTGTGTGTGTGTGTGTGTGTGTGTGTGTGTGCGGGGGGTGGGGTTTGCTATAATGGTACAGGAGGGGTGTAAAATACTCAATAAAGAGTCGCTGACCATAGTACCCCTCAGTAAGGAGCTGCTGCACCAGAGTGCTCCTCGGTAAAGGGTAGCTGTACCACAGTGCTCCACAGTACAGCGCAGCTGTACCAGAGTGCTCTTCAGTAAAGGGCAGATGTACCAGAGTGCTCCACAGTAAAGAGTAGCTGTTCCAGAGTGTTCTACAGTAAATAGCTGCTGTACCAAAGTGCTCCTCAGTAATGAGCTGCTGTACCAGAGTGCTCCTCAGTAATGAGCTGCTGTACCAAATGGTTCCTCAGTAAAGATCTGCAGTATCAAATGGCTCCTCAGTAAAGATCTGCAGTACCAAATGGTTCCTCAGTAAACAACTGTTGTACCAGAGTGCTCCTTAATAACAAGCTGCTGTACCAGAGTGCCTCTTAGTTAGGAGCTGCTGTACCAGAGTGCTCCTCAGCACAGAGCTGCTGTACCAGAGTATTCCTCAGCACAGAGCTGCTGTACCAGAGTATTCCTCAGCACAGAGCTGCTGTACCAGAGTATTCCTCAGCACAGAGCTGCTGTACCAGAGTGCTCCTCAGCACAGAGCTGCTGTACCAGAGTATTCCTCAGCACAGAGCTGCTGTACCAGAATATTCCTCAGCACAGAGCTGCTGTACCAGAGTATTCCTCAGCACAGAGCTGCTGTACCAGAGTATTCCTCAGTAAAGAACTGCTGTACCAGAGTGCTCCTCAGCACAGAGCTGCTGTACCAGAGTGCTCCTCAGCACAGAGCTGCTGTACCAGAGTATTCCTCAGTAAAGAACTGCTGTACCAGAGTGCTCCTCAGCACAGAGCTGCTGTACCAGAGTGCTCCTCAGTAAAGAACTGCTGTACCAGAGTGCTCCTCAGTAAAGAACTGCTGTACCAGAGTGCTCCTCAGTAAAGAACTGCTGTACCAGAGTGCTCCTCAGTAAAGAACTGCTGTACCAGAGTGCTCCTCAGTAAAGAACTGCTGTACCAGAGTGCTCCTCAGCACAGAGCTGCTGTACCAGAGTGCTCCTCAGTAAAGAACTGCTGTACCAGAGTGCTCCTCAGCACAGAGCTGCTGTACCAGAGTGCTCCTCAGTAAAGAACTGCTGTACCAGAGTGCTCCTCAGTAAAGAACTGCTGTACCAGAGTGCTCCTCAGCACAGAGCTGCTGTACCAGAGTGCTCCTCAGTAAAGAACTGCTGTACCAGAGTGCTCCTCAGTAAAGAACTGCTGTACCAGAGTGCTCCTCAGTAAAGAACTGCTGTACCAGAGTGCTCCTCAGCACAGAGCTGCTGTACCAGAGTGCTCCTCAGTAAAGAACTGCTGTACCAGAGTGCTCCTCAGTAAAGAACTGCTGTACCAGAGTGCTCCTCAGTAAAGAACTGCTGTACCAGAGTGCTCCTCAGCACAGAGCTGCTGTACCAGAGTATTCCTCAGTAAAGAACTGCTGTACCAGAGTGCTCCTCAGTAAAGAACTGCTGTACCAGAGTGCTCCTCAGCACAGAGCTGCTGTACCAGAGTATTCCTCAGTAAAGAACTGCTGTACCAGAGTGCTCCTCAGTAAAGAACTGCTGTACCAGAGTGCTCCTCAGTAAAGAACTGCTGTACCAGAGTGCTCCTCAGTAAAGAACTGCTGTACCAGAGTATTCCTCAGTAAAGAGCTGTTGTACCAAAGTGCTCCTCAGGGAATTAAATCCCCACACCCCTGGAGCAGCAGCCAACAATAGACTAAAACACATAGGGCTGGCTAACTGTTGGGACTTGTGTCCCCCCATCTTACTCTCTGTCTCTTTCCTTCCTCCTTTCTTCCTTTATTTTTGTGTGGTAGATTAACACATTGTGGTAGATTAACACATTGTGGTAGATTAGCACATTGTGGTAGATTAACACATTGTGGTAGATTAACACATTGTGGTAGATTAACATATTGTGGTAGATTAGCACATTGTGGTAGATTAACACATTGTGGTAGATTAACATGCTGTGGTAGATTAACACATTGTGGTAGATTAACACATTGTGGTAGATTAGCACATTGTGGTAGATTAACACATTGTGGTAGATTAGCACATTGTGGTAGATTAGCACATTGTGGTAGATTAACACATTGTGGTAGATTCACATGATGTGGTAGATTAACACATTGTGGTAGATTAACACAGTGTGGTAGATTTACACATTGTGGTAGATTAACACATTGTGGTAGATTAACATGCTGTGGTAGATTAGCACATTGTGGTAGATTAACACATTGTGGTAGATTAGCACATTGTGGTAGATTTACACATTGTGGTAGATTAACACATTGTGGTAGATTAACACATTGTGGTAGATTTACACATTGTGGTAGATTAACACATTGTGGTAGATTAACACATTGTGGGAGATTAACACATTGTGGTAGATTAGCACATTGTGGTAGATTAGCACATTGTGGTAGATTAACACATTGTGGTAGATTAACATATTGTGGTAGATTAACACATTGTGGTAGATTAGCACATTGTGGTAGATTAACACATTGTGGTAGATTAACATGATGTGGTAGATTAACACATTGTGGTAGATTAACACATTGTGGTAGATTTACACATTGTGGCAGATTAACACATTGTGGTAGATTAACACATTGTGGTAGATTTACACATTGTGGTAGATTAACACATTGTGGGAGATTAACACATTGTGGTAGATTAGCACATTGTGGTAGATTAGCACATTGTGGTAGATTAACACATTGTGGTAGATTAGCACATTGTGGTAGATTAACACATTGTGGTAGATTAGCACATTGTGGTAGATTAGCACATTGTGGTAGATTAGCACATTGTGGTAGATTAACACATTGCGGTACATTAACACATTGTGGTAGATTAACACATTGTGGTAGATTAATACATTGTGGTAGATTAGCACATTGTGGTAGAGTAGCACATTGTGGTAGATTAACACATTGTGGTAGATTAACACATTGTGGTAGATTAACACATTGTGGTAGATTAACACATTGTGGTAGATTAACACATTGTGGTAGATTAGCACACCACATATTTAGACAGCCCGCCTCACCCCAGGGGTCTTTATATCTGCTCAGATTATTTAGCAGAAGCTGTTTTTTCACTGCACCTGCTTTTAGAGAAGGAACTACGGAGGAGCACTGGAACAAAAGGCAGGCTGCTGTACTGAAATATGATGGCTTGTTTTATGTTCCGCAGGCAGAGAGGGACAGTGTGAGGAAGAAAGAGACATAGTTTTGGAGGTTTGTATTCCAGAATCCAGCAAACTCTTCATCGGTGGTTAGCTAAGGTCTTGGGATGATATGGTCACATTTTGCAGAGAGACAGATGCATAGCTGTTATGGTTATGTATGACCTGGAGGAGACTCAGTAAGATGACATCTCTAACACTCTGTAACACTTCTGTAACTCTTCTGTAACACCAGGAGCTTTCGAATAAGCTGCAGAGAGACCGAGAGACGAAGGCAGCCATGAACTGCTCTAGGGTTATTCCCCACTGTAACCCACTGTAACCCACTGCAACCCACTGTAACACACTGTAACCCACTGTAACCCACTGTAACACACTGTAACACACTGTAACCCACTGTAACACAGTGTCCGCTCTGAGGATAGAACAATGGCATTGTCAACCACCCTCTTCAACCTATGACTGAGACGTGTGGCTCATCCTGAGAAAATAGCCTGGGAACCAGAATAATCTACCAAACATGTCCGTTTAGCCAGTTCTCCATTTGAAATGTGATATTACTTGTGAGGTACAGGTTAATAAAAAATATGAATTATTCATGTTTAAAAAAAATATTTTTAGCCTCTTTAACCTATTTCTGGTTGTGGCTGGAGAACAGCCCTGTGTCTGTGGGATTGAGTTATGTGGCGTTGTGATCTGGGTTAGCTAGCTAGCGGTGTGATGCTAGTGTGATGGTGATGTCTGCCAGGCTAGCCCCGCCTACTTGGGTCTAGCCTGGCTTGATTCAGTTTGGCTTGGCTCGGTTTGGCTTGGTTCGGCCTGGGTCTGTGGAGCATCATCTGTCTGTCTGTCTCCCTGACGGGCCGAACCAGATGAGTCCAGCTCTGTTCCAGGCCAGGAGGAGTAGCGGGGCAGAGTGGAGAGCAAGGCTCAGATAATGTGAGTGCTAATCCATCTTGGTGTCCCTGAACACGCTTGTGCAGGTGTGTGCCACAGCGTGCAGACACACTCGCTCGCTCGCATGCACATGCACACACACACACACACAACACACACACACACACACACACACACACACACACACACACACACACACACACACACACACACACACACACACACACACACACACACACACACACACACACACACACACACACACACACACACACACACACACACACACACACACACACACACACACACACACACACACACACACACAGTGAGAGAGAGGAAGAGTGTTGCCCTGAATAGAGATGTGTGTTTGTGTGTGTATATGCAGAGGAAAAAAAATAGCAGCCCCCCCCCCCAAAACATGATATTGAAATAGACAGGGTAACAGTTGAGGGGGCCCTTGAAACAACTGGAAAAGTGAGAGAATGGTTCAAGTATTGAGGGAGAAGGGCACAGCGAGAGATGGTGAGAGAGAGAGAGGTAGAGGGAGAGAGAGCGAGAGCGAGAGAGAAGAAGAAAATCAGAGAGAGAGAGAGAGAGAGAGAGAGAGAGAGAGAGAGAGAGAGATGGTGAGAGAGAGAGAGAGATGGTGAGAGAGAGAGAGAGAGAGAGAGAGGGAGAGAGAGAGAGAGAGAGAGAGAGAGAGAGGACACAGGGTCATGTTGACTGTTTGACGCTGTACCTTCAGTGGAATGTGAGAACAGTTCTCCATGTTAAAACAGCCGTCCCTCTGAGCCGTGCTGTGGAGGGGGAGCTCACTCCCCTCAGTCCCTTGGATCCAGGCTTATTTGTAAGGCAGATCTGTCCCCAGACGGAGCACATAAGGTAGAGGGAGGCTGGACAGAGCCATTTGTCAGCAGAAATCCGGGCTGATGCAATATGCCGTCTGTCGGGGAGAGGAGAGGAGGGTGATTGACGGGAGGCGAGCTGGGACTGCTCATGACACCCCCCTCACCCCCTGCTGTCGCAACACCCCCCACCCATGGCCTGATTAGGCCGGTGGCACTCTGGCAGAGCCAAGTGGAGGGGGACAGTGTGGGGACAGTGTATGTGAGGTGAGGGGGTAGTGACCGGGAATATGAGTGTGTGGGGAGCGCTGTCCATGCCCTCTCATGTGGAAGTGTGTATAAGCATTGCAGAACAGAGTAGATCAGAGGAGAGCCGGCAGTACAGTATGGGCTCCTCCTAACTAGAGCGCCATCATGGTCAATTAGACCCTCAACTGCTCCAGAGCCCAGTGCTCAGGCCACAGCCCACTGATTATCCAGCACAGACAGGGTAGAGGACAGTCACCAGACTCAGCACCAGATTAGAATTCATGTTGACAGAATGACTCAAATAATGGAAGTATTTTTGGGATATTTTTAAAATATTTCTTTGAACTGGAAGCTTTTGGATCTGTGTTCAGTATGCAATGTTTGACTCTATAGATATGATCTTGGAAGGAGATAGGGCGGGATGTCTGGTTTCTAGTATTCTTCTAGAAGCTTGATGGAAATATAGTGTCAAACATAAAAGCCAGAAATAAATCTGCTGGAAGTAATTTCCTGCCAACAGCTAGCTAACTAGCTAACTATAACCTCTGGCCTGTGAACTATTTCAGTGAGAGATGCTTGCAGTGAGACGTGTGCTTTAATAATTCATTGTAAAACAGTATACTGGATGTCTTCCAGCTGACTTTTAGGTGAAACACTACGTTTACCCTCTCTCACAACGATAGCAAGGCAACAACCAATACCAGAGGAGCTCTACCGGGGACACCCACGTCATTTGGTTATGTTGCTGTTGTTGGCAGAGGTTGTTGACGACATGGAGGGAGGGCTTGCCTGGTCCCCACTCCAGCACATCCCCACAGCTCCCCCAGTACAGTTGGGACACATACACCAGCAGTGTGTCAGGGGAAGCAATTTGGCGTTGCACCGTTCCACAGGGTTAGCCGATCAGCATCTCTAAAAGTGTCTCCCTATGAGTTCTCATTCATTAGCCCTGGTAGAGAAGTGTCCTTCTGAAGTCAGGAAGGCAGGATGGAGAGAGCGAGAAAGAGAGAGAGAAGTGCCGTGTGAAGTAGTGAAATGTGGATATGATAACGATGATGATGATGATGATGATGATGGGGAATGGGGAAAGTGTGAGTGGGAGGTGAGAGGCTGGTTGGGCTGGGGCCCACTGCTGACCACAGCTTGGCTGGCGGTTCTAACCAGCATAGAGCGGGTGGCTACACTGTCCCCACGGCAGCCGCTCCATTATGAAGCAGCATGATGAACAACAAAGGATTCCCAGGGACAATCATTAAGTTGTCAGCATGGTGCTGTATAGAGCACTTCGGGATGAGACAGAATATTGCTGTGTTCTTTTGAAGAAAAGTGCCTTTGATGCCTCCAGATGCCCCCAAATGCTTTGGTGATCCATGTTTCTCATATAGTAGGAGTCTATTGTCCATGGAGCTTTGTCAATATATTAATACATGGTAGCGATGAGGGCCATAAAACCTCCTGCAGCAGGACCTCTGGAAACAACACAAACAATACCTCTTTCTTCTCTTTTTCTTTGAACTCTGTGCTTGTTTGGTGAATGTATGTTCCCCACTGAGTACCGTACACTGACTGGACAAAACATTAGGAACACCTGCTCTTTCCATGACATAGAATGACCAGGTGAAAGCTATGATCCCTTATTGATGTCCCTTGTTTAATCCAATTCAATCAGTGTAGATGAAGGGGAGGAGACAGGTTATAGAAGGATTTTTAAGCCTTGAGACGATTGAGACATGGATTGTGTGCCATTCAGAGGGTGAATGGGCAAGACAAAACACACACACACACACACACACACACACACAAACACACACACACACACACACACACACACACACACACACACACACACACACACACACACACACACACACACACACACACACACACACACACACACACCATCCACAATCCATTATGTGTAACAGCAGAGGACAAGACAACAGCACATTCATTTACTGGGTGTATTTACTGACCTGTTTTCCCTGATTTATTATTTAGGATTCTATGGATCTGTGTGACCCTGTGGCGGGCAGGACCGAGTGCCTCGACTGCCTGTTGGACAGGCTGTTCCTCTGTTCCTCCACAACAACCAGGCTGCCGCTGGCACATCAGTCCACACAGCCTCTCTCTCAAAACCAGAGGAGAGAACACCTTGCCTAATTCAATATCTTTATCACCCATCTTATTGGGCTGATTCATGCTTACACATTATATTCCAGCACAGAAAGCACAGGCGTGATGATTGACTTGAATATTTGGCTTAACTGAGCTGTGTGTTTTTTTTAGCTGTGCCTATTACTGCCAGATCGTCTCTGGAGGCTGCTCCCCAGTGCCCTCCCCTGGAGCCACAGGGAAAGAGGGAAAGAGGAGGAACCAGTTGCCCATACCTCCCTCTCTCTCTCCTAAATCCCAGCCCAGCAATCAAGCCATAGTGCCCTGGCTGTCTCTCATCTTCCTCCCCCTGCCTCCCAGCCTCCTTTCCCTGCCTCCCAGCCTCCTTCCCCTGCCTCCCAGCTTCCCTCCCCTGCCTCCCTCCCTCCCTCCCAGCCTCCCCCACTGCTCCTCACTCTGCTGACAGACTTAACTAACTTTACACCAGGACAAATGAGAAGCCATCAACATGGCAATGAAAGTCCCTCACGTCTTCCCACACATCTAAAAGCACTTTGTCTGTGCCAAGTGAATGACCAGCATCTGACAAAACCCGATTTATTATATCAGCGTCCCAGTGAAGCCCCTACAGGTACACTGCTTCTACTCTGGGTTTATTTCAGATTGTGGCCAAGAACAGAACATTGTTTTGCCCAGGGAGAAAGGTACCTGTTAGGCATCCAGAGACACAGAACATCAGGCTGATGTCAAAATTCAGTAGCAGTCCAGCACAGCCAAAGTGACAATATATATTTATTTTGGAGGCTGGCAATGTAAGACAAATCCTTTCTAATAGGAACCTGTGGGACTGCAGGGAGGAGAGTGTGGTCGATATAGAGGGACAGACAGTCAGGGGGGCTTTGACGATCCCTTATCTCTGTATCCCTGAAAAGGCAGGAGAGAGAGAACGAGAAGCCTTGGGGGATTGAGCCAGGCTAAGTTTCTATTAGTGCTATCTACATAACACCTTAGATGTCCCTCTTTCTGATGTGACAGGCAGCTAAATGTTCTCACATTAGGGAGAACAACAAAACTGTGTGCTGTTCCATATGGCTGGGAGGACAGTGCTGCATAGGGGATGTGTCTGTCTGTGGCACAGCTAGGGAACAAGGGCATTCAAAAACAGACTGAAAATGAAGAGGTATACAATGTTTGGTTTGGTTTGGTTTCGCCTATGAACAAATGTTTATCAATACAGCATTATTGGAGGACCTTACATCTCAATCCTTTATTAGCTAGTGCAATGTTGACCCATCCTGAGCTGATTTCTTAAGAATAAACTAAACAAAACATCCCATCGTTGATACACAGTGCTATGCTCTGAGTGTATTATGAATCCCTAGAGGCACGCAATGTTCCTGAGATTTTAAACAACAATACAGTCATCGAATTAAACCCCCTCTTTCGTCACCCAACATGCATTGTGCTTGTGTAATATCCTCCAATCAGTGCAAACATCATTCACCAGTCACTGTTTGAAGCTATCATACAATTGCGAGAAAAGAAATGATGTTCTATCTCTGTGTTTGACACTGGGAGTGTCAGTGTTTAGTTTGACAAATGCTTTCCAGCGACAGAGAGGGATGGAATCTCTTAGTGTCCGCATCTTGAGTTTGAGTCATGTGAGCAAAGTGGACATCCGCTCACTTTTAATAGGTTGTATGCCCTGTCCCTATTAAGAGCACCGTGATGGGAGCATAAAGGAGTGAGTGTGCGTGTGTGAGTGTGTGTTTATGGCTGTCACCAGGGAGACGTTTCCACGCTGTGTCAGGAAGCCATTTCGGCGCCAGTCTGTGAGTCTTTTTGGGTTTGAGCCTAATAAGTTAAACCTAAGCCTCTGGCCAACAGGATGAGAGTCATTAAGTTAAGGTGAATTGAATGATGATCATAGAACTGATTTAAATGGCTTATTATGGCATAAGACAGACACTGGACTTATGTAGGGCTGTAGGGTGTCTAAGGGTGGGGGAGAGGGCACCAATAGGCTACTTTCCTCTTAAGAAACTGGAAATGGCTGCTCCCCCTTGAGACAAAATTGGCCCTAATGCATTTTATATATATATATATCTGATAGAGAATGACCTAGTACAGCATGAATGGAACAGGGGCTATCTTTATAAAAAGCAGGTCCTGTCTTTCATAGAAATAACAGACAGCTTCCAAAAGAGGAGAATTGTAACATTATGTGCACAGCATGGGCACAACTATTATTCTGTCATTTTCAAGAATGAACGCCGCTACTGAATAGCCTACATGTCTGGCACAACACTTTAGTCAGCCTCAATAATTGTCCAAAAGCAATCTGAGCCATATTTGAAATACTCTAAACTGTCTGCTTTGGGAAGGTGAGGACGGTTAACACACTAGAAAAATAAAACCAGGAGAACAGTATCTCCGTCTTAACAAGGCAAAGCCCCGTTGAAAGCTTGAGCTTCTCCAGCCCACAAGCTCCCACGACAAGGCTGTATATTTAGCAAGCGAGGCTATTTTCTCTCTTTGCTCCATGGTGCGAGAGGTGCACAGGTGCTCGAAATGTTTGTCTTTGTTCTACTCCTAGAGTGTTTTTGTGTGGGCGTTTACAGTTTCAAGGACAACCTTGGAACTGCATTTCAACAGATGGAGTTTTAGCTAAAGTGTTTGCATCCAAATCAGCGCTTTACTTTTGTAGCGTTGTGTTTGTTTGTGTGTTTGTTTTTGGACGGCACTGAAGATGCATTTTCACATACCATAGGCCTGTCATGTCAAGTTATATCATTAGGTTCAACATTTTTAAAGAAGTTTGAAATATCTTTGTTGAGCAACACCAACATTGTAGTGAAAGACAAGGTAGCTGTCCATAGTGCTGAATTGCTATGAGAACAGAACGCCTGTCGCTCCACATCTAGCGTCTATGTCGCTGTCCGTGGTTGCTGAAACATTGAGGAAGTCCATCACAACAGCACAGCAGTCAAACAGGCCTCTGTGTTCTTTTTCTCTGCGACTTTATTCGGAGCGGATTGGAAAGTCATGTCTGGTCAAGAATCCAATAAATGTTGGCAATTGAATACAATATTTTTCACGCTTTTCCAAGAAAAACATGCACACGCACAGGGTAGGCAGTAACTTTGAGACATGGTGACAGTCAGCTAAGCTATACTTTTCCATATCTGAAACACATTTGTCATTTGAATGGACAACTGGATAATTTTGTGGTCAGCGTTTCTGGATGTGCATAGAAGTGACATTCCTGCCATAGAGTTTGGGATATTATCTGTCAGTGCAGTATTGCATTGCTTTCACAGTGGGACTGTGCGACAGATAGTTATACCTTAGCTTAAACGACAGAGAGATGTAGCCTAGCTGTATTTTGAGGGAGCAGTTTGGTCTACGCTATGTTTTTGTTAATTAAGGAGATATAAGCGGATGCATCATCTCACCCTTTACACAAAAAATAGAACCGTGAGGAACGCCTCGCACGGTATCCATCATTTGTTTTTATTTATGCACAGGACAAAAATAGTTCAAAGACTTTGAGCTTGCACTCTCACGCACTAACTTCCCTCCTCGTCCTTCTCCCTGACTCCCTTCTCCATATTTCCCTCTCTATCTCTCCTGTCCCCATCAAAGCCGTTTGTGTCTTCGCTCAGCCGCGGCTGTGCTTCTCTCGGGATTGTGAGCATTCAACTGCCGCAGGCATCCCCTGCACGACCAGACAGGCCCCTAGCGCCTGTTAAATGTAGTACATCCACCCAATATCCGGGTTCAATATGCTGTCGTTTTCTAGCATATTGGAAGCTGTAACCGCGTTGACAACCTATTGATATTTCACCACTGCATCTTTAAGGGGTCTCTCTGGTACTCCAACAGATATGATATGACGCTCTCAGTAATTTCACTAACCCAAACAGCTGTCTAGGGTACCACAAGGATGGGCAATTTAAAAATAAATATAAACCGAACAAATAGGTCACTTCTATTGCAAAAAAAGAGTGCTAATGTAATCATGCTAACAGCTAAGCTATAAGGAAGAGCATGGATGAGAAATAATAATATATCCTGTAGCCTACTATTCTCTCTAGAGGACTGAACCGTGGAGAAATTATGAAGAGACTGGCTCAGAACTCACCGACACATCCACTTTCTTTTATTACTCTGCTTGGGAGGTACCCTATCCCATAATATATCTTCTCGGCCCTTCTTTACATCCACGATATGTACATCAAATCTAAATGGAGTTGACTGGCGATTAGTTTTGGCGCAGTGTACCTCTGACTACATCGAGTTGGTGTTAGTCAGTACTTGTAAAAATGTCCATTCTTTAACCCTCCTGCTGTTTTCCGGTCAAAATGGACCGGAGTTTCTCTCTGAAAGATGTACTTAATTTAATCTGATTGTCATAAGGTTCCATGACTTCATCCACACGGGGCATCTGAACACACAAAATACATTTTTGATGATTTTCATAAAATGTTGTGTTTCATTTAACTTTTGTCCACCTGTGGTGTTCCTGGTCAAAAATGACCGGTCATTAGAAATGAATGGGTGAGACTACAATTAGTGTATCAAATTGAGTTCAGGCACATGCCCATTCATCAGATGGACACACTTCCTCTCCCAGACCCCCACATGCATGTGAGTTTGACCACACACATACACACACACCTCACTCCCCTTCTTTGCTTCCATGGCAACCCCCACGGGAACCTTTCCCCAATAGAATCTTTCCCCCATGGGAACCACACCTGTTGACATTCTCACAAACAATCGAACATTGTTTCCATAATATATAGAACTTTTCTCGCAGCTCTGGTATATAAAGCTTTTTTGAGGTCTTGCTCACAATTCATTCTGTGGCAGCACAATGACCAAACGATATATTGTATGTGAGGCTCTTGATCACATCTTTGATCATGACACTGGTGAGGAGAAGAGTGTCCTTGTTAAACTTTGACGCAAAGTAGTCTGTGATAAATAGCACAATATATTTAATCTGAGTATTTGTTATAGTCAAAATAATCCATACATTATGCTTTTTTTTTTTTTACTCAAAATGCCTTGTGTGAGCTCAGCTTAATGAGGCCTTCAGGCCATAAATACCAAATAGAAGTTCAAAACTTGTAATGTTCACAAGAACTTAAGTTGATAAAAAGATCTAACACAACATTAGGTGATAATATATGTATAATTATGGATTTATAATCAGCTACAATGGGGCAGTCATTTTGGACCAGGAACACAGAATAAATTAACATGAAACGTACACAACAGGGGGGTTAATGCATACCCTGTAGCATACCTTGTACCTATCATGAAACGTACACAACAGGGGGGTTAATGCATACCTTGTACCTATCATGAAACGTACACAACAGGGGGGTTAATGCATACCTTGTACCTATCATGAAACGTACACAACAGGGGGGTTAATGCATACCTTGTACCTATCATGAAACGTACACAACAGGGGGGTTAATGCATACCTTGTATCTATCATGAAATGTACACAACATGGGGGTTAATGCATACCTTGTACCTATCATGAAACGTACACAACAGGGGGGTTAATGCATACCTTGTACCTATCATGAAACGTACACAACATGGGGGTTAATGCATACCTTGTACCTATGTTTGTCCTCTGTGAAAACATACTTTTTTGGGGGGGGGGGGGGGAATTGCAATTTGTAGTTTTTTGATTCAAACTTAATTCTATGTGACCTCTGTCAAATCCACTGTTTTCCAATGGAGTATGAAGTTAGTGACTTCAAATGGGCACTACCACTCAACACTTTTTGAAATATTAATTATTTAATGCTTCCTGTCTACCTGTGCTTGTCTTGATTGTTATTGAGTTGTCGGTTAGATTTGGAATCCATCGTTTTTTATACAAAATCGCATCCTATGCATCCCCAAGCCAAAATGAAAAACGGGGGAACAGTACGAAAAAAGTATGAAAATGTATGCGCTCGCTAGTGTAATTCGCTCTGGATAACATCGTCTATTAAATTCTAAAAACTATTTCCATGTAAATGCTCCCTGTCCATTATCAAACAACAGCTCCTTTGGAGGAGGTCGTGTACGATGTTACTGTTAACTAAATCTATGGGTTGCAGCACCCAAAGAAAAGAATGTGTTTACACAGGAAGAACATAGGCAGGATACGCATTAAAGAATGGCCATTTTTACAAGTATCGATTCATTCCTACTCTCTGTAGTCAGAGGTACACTGTGACAAAACTCATCGCCACTCAACTCCATTTTATGGTGGAGTCTTGAATTCTCAGCTATGTATTACTGGGGCGGGAGTGTATTATTACCAGCTGATGACAGCCTGAGCTTTTCCATAAACTGTAATTATTCAAATGTCTTTGACTAATAAATAAAAAGGATTTTAACCCACCTTTCTCCCCCTAGACCACATTGTGTGTTCATAACCTACTATCCGAGGAAATAAAAATACAGCCATCTCCAAAAGTATCGGGACAGTGACACATTTGATGTGTTTTGGCATGATATTTGTGCATCTGTAACTTTGTCACTCATCATTATTCACAATTCATTCAGAACTATCCGTAATAATGGTGGCATCCACATTAATGTAGAAGTCTTTAGAAACATATTCTATTCTTATTTAAAAGTATATAAAAGTGACTCCAAAATGACACAATACATTATTTACCATTCATTTCTATTGAGCAAAAAATAATCTGAAACACAACCAAAACAAACAGCATATGCATCCAACGAGTGTGTAGAGTCACACGCTTTATGTAGTCATTGCGTTCTAGGAATATGTGACCAAATACTAAACTTATGACTATTTTAATACATATACAGTGGGGAGAACAAGTATTTGATACACTGCCGATTTTGCATGTTTTCCTACTTACAAAGCATGTAGAGGTCTGTCATTTTATCATAGGTACACTTCAACTGTGAGAGACGGAATCTAAAACAAACATCCAGAAAATCACATTGTATGATTTTTAAGTAATTCATTGGCATTTCATTGCATGACATAAGTATTTGATGACCTGCCAACCAGTAAGAATTCCGGCTCTCACAGACCTGTTTTCTTTAAGAATCCCTCCTATTCTCCACTCATTACCTGTATTAACTGCACCTGATTGAACTCGTTACCTGTATAAAAGACACCTGTCTACACACTCAATCAAACAGACTCCAACCTCTTCACAATGGCCAAGACCAGAGAGCTGTGTAAGGACATCAGGGATAGAATTGTAGACCTGCACAAGGCTGGGATGGGCTACAGGACAATAGGCAAGCAGCTTGGTGAGAAGGCAACAACTGTTGGCGCAATTATTAGTAAATGGAAGAATTTCAAGATGACAGTCAATCACCCTCGGTCTGGGGCTCCATGCAAGATCTCACCTCGTGGGGCATCAATGATCATGAGGAAGGTGAGGGATCAGCCCAGAACTACACTGCAGGACCTGGTAAATGACCTGAAGAGAGCTGGGACCACAGTCTCAAGGAAAACCATTAGTAACACACTACGCCATCATGGATTTAAATCCTGCAGCGCACGCAAAGGCCCCCTGCTCAAGCCAGCGCATGTCCAGGCCCGTCTGAAGTTTGCCAATGACCATCTGGATGATCCAGAGGAGGAATGGGAGAAGGTCATGTGGTCTGATGAGGAAAAAATATAGCTTTTTGGTCTAAACTCCACTCACCGTGTTTGGAGGAAGAAAAAGGATGAGTACAACCCCAAGAATTACCATCCCAACCGTGAAGCATGGAGGTGGAAACATCATTCTTTGGGGATGCTTTTCTGCAAAGGGGACAGGACGACTGCACCGTATTGAGGGGAGGATGGATGGGGCCATGCATCGCGAGATCTTGGCCAACAACCTCCTTCCCTCAGTAAGAGCATTGAAGATGGGTCGTGGCTGGGTCTTCCAGCATGACAACGACCCAAAACACACAGCCAGGGCAACTAAGGAGTGGCTCCGTAAGAAGCATCTCAAGGTCCTGGAGTGGCCTAGCCAGTCTCCAGACCTGAACCCAATAGAAGATCTTTGGAGGGAGCTGAATGTCCAAATTGCCCAGCAACAGCCCCGAAACCTAAAGGATCTGAAGAAGGTCTGTATGGAGGAGTGGGCCAAAATCCCTGCTGCAGTGTGTGCAAACCTGGTCAAGAACTACACAAAACGTATGATCGCTGTAATTGTTTCTGTACCAAATATTAAGTTCTGTTTTTCTGATGTATCAAATACTTATGTCATGGAATAAAATGGAAATTAATTACTTAAAATCATACAATGTGATTTTCTGGATTTGAAGTGTACCTATGATAAAAGTTACAGACCTCTACATGCTTTGTAAGTAGGAAAAACCTGCAAAATCGGCAGTGTATCAAATACTTGTTCTCCCCACTGTATAAGTGAATTTGTCCCAATACTTTTGTACAATGTATACTTTTGTACAATACTTATGTACAAAATGTGCTGTAATGTCTAAATGGTTCACCTGATATGTGCGAAATTACCCTTAAATGGAATAACAGTTTCTGTTTCCAATTAAGTTTATGCTTTAAAATTTGCCGAAAGGGTTTCTTTCCTTAATCTCCACCCCCACCCTTCACTTCTTATTCGCCCCCCCTCAACCCTTTTTCTCAATCTGCCACGTTGCCAGGGAAATTAGATCACTCTCGCCTGCGCATTCACTTGGAAAACTCCATATTGTTTTGTTCTAATACAGAGAGACAGCTCTTTCATATCTCAGGTTCTGCCCTTGTCCTGACAAACAGACCCCGACTATATTTGTTGTTACCCTACATCGTGCAGTGTCAAAAATGTATGACCTATTGTTAGAATGGATTCCTAAAAATGCCTAGGAAATACCGAGCCAAAGGCCACCCAAAAGAGCTGTTGCCCACAAATTGTGACATTTAATTGGGAGTAGCTGATATTTTCATGCTCTTGTGTATTTATTACAGAAGTTGTAGCCTACCAATGATAAATCCTTTATTTAATTTACTCACTGCACTGTCAGCCTCCTTTGTCATTGTGCAAGCATAGGCATGCATTAAGCCTACATGACATGACATAACTTAATTATATGCCATCGTTTCACACATGTCACCACTGTTCAATCAAACCCGCAATATCTATAGTTGCATATAATTGCATTGAGTCACAGAGCAAACTAAGTGAAATAGTCATGGCAGAAGTTCAGGCAGAAGCTGTGTGTCTGTTCTGAAGGATGTTTTATATCCTAACCTTCCCTAGCCAGAGACAGAGAGCACTGCTAGTAGCCATCGTTTATTTACAGTACTCTTTTCTGATATACAGTTCCTTCGGAAAGTATTCATACTCCTTGACTTACTCAACATTTTGTTGTGTTATGCCAGTGATACAAAATCTTTATTTAATCAATTTTAAGTTCAGGCTTTAACACAAGAAAATGTGGAAAAAGCCAAGGGGTGGGAATACTTTCTGAAGGTGCTGGACCTGCTCAGTTGCCTTGAGAAGAGAGACTGTTTGTTTTGCCGAGGCCTCTTTCATTTTGCAGGGGCAAGAACACCATTAATATTGTCTTGACATGCATCTTATACACTGATAATGCAGGCAACGCCTCAAGATGAAAATAAATAGTGCATTACCATCACCCTGCCTGATGACACATGAAGCTCGCGGTGGCTGCTTGGAATAGCCTTGATGCAGACAGGGGGAGAGGAGGGCGTGATATCATAGGACACCGTCCTCCACAGAATGAGGACACAGAGACTTTGTGCAGACCCCTTTCCACATCCCCTCCTATAGTATGCTTGCAGAAGTATTACCAGGGGATAATGTTAGCTCTTTCCAATTTCAGTAAATGAGTGGTGGGACACAGGTCTTAGATCCTGCGATAACTGGCTAGGGCAATGACAGAGTACAACAGTAGGGCAGTGTTTGAGTAGCCTCACAAGGCACATTAAACCACCCAAACGCCGTTCAAATCTCAATTTCTCTCACAGCTTTCAGATGGAGGGAATTTCCTATCATGTCATATTAGAATTGTTCTTTCTCATTTCACTCACCCTGTTGGAGAATGACTGACAGGGACATGACACAATACAATAGAATGTTCTGCTACTCATCATATCCTTTAAAATCTCCTTTATGGTTAATTAATGATGCACACTCATGCACACACACACACACTTTATACGTCCCTCCAGAATGAAAGAATACGAAAACAACAAAGAAACATCATTTACGGCAACAACAAAAAAACACCATCATGTAATGGCTATGATGCCATTTATCATCACGTTATACAAAGTGATCTCAGTACATATGATCCATGCATTGTATAGGATCCATAGAGCACTGAGCTCACTAGCTCTCTGAATATCTGACCTATGACCTCAATAGAATAATATGTCAAAATAATGAGCAATAATGTATGGTCACGATAAACAAAGGTCAATAGGGCCTAGTAGATGATATTCCTTTAACAATAGAGCAAGAAAGACCTGTGTGATGACGCAAGCTGCTCTACAGTATATGTCACTGCCGGTTCCTCCACGGCTTTGATGTTTGTCTCAAAGTATCATCATCTGCCATTTTGTCCTCTTGGCATTCAGTCCTCTTCCTGATCATGTGACCTAGCAGCTCCACTCTTCTGGGATGTGTAGTGAAGCTGTCATCCTGTGAGCCTCCTTCCCCCGGAGTCATGGGAGGGAAACAAGAGACATCTTGACAAAACTTGTGTATTTGTCAGGTTGATCTGAATTTACTCAGACTTCCAAACAGCTCAAGTCTCCTTCACCTAATAAAACTGTCTTCACGTATCCGTCGAAAAATAAGAAACCAGGTAGAATTGAGGTAGGGGGAAAGATTCTGTTCTGCTTGAGACTCTCATTTGGCAGATTTGCCTGGAATCCCTCTCGTCAAACATAGATGTGATAAAGAGCTGAAGTAAGTCGCTGCAACAACCACACTCCAGTGTTTAATGCAGAGGTCTAGTGGAGGTTCCACATATTACAGTGTTTAAAGCAGAGGTCAAGTGGAGGTGCCACAGACTCCAGTGTTTAATGCAGAGGTCTAGTGGAGGTGCCACAGACTCCAGTGTTTAATGCAGAGGTCTAGTGGAGGTTCCACAGATTACAGTGTTTAATGCAGAGGTCAAGTGGAGGTGCCACAGACTCCAGTGTTTAATGCAGAGGTCTAGTGGAGGTGCCACAGACTCCAGTGTTTAATGCAGAGGTCTAGGACAGGTGCCACAGACTCCAGTGTTTAAAGCAGAGGTCTAGTGGAGATGCTACAGATTACAGTGTTTAAAGCAGAGGTCTAGTGGAGGTGCTACATATTACAGTGTTTAAAGCAGAGGTCTAGTGGAGATGCCACAGACTCCAGTGTTTAATGCAGAGGTCTAGTGGAGGTGCTACATATTACAGTGTTTAAAGCAGAGGTCTAGTGGAGATGCCACAGACTCCAGTGTTTAATGCAGAGGTCTAGTGGAGGTGCCACAGACTCCAGTGTTTAAAGCAGAGGTCTAGTGGAGATGCCACAGACTCCAGTGTTTAATGCAGAGGTCTAGTGGAGATGCCACAGACTCCAGTGTTTAAAGCAGAGGTCTAGTGGAGGTGCCACAGACTCCAGTGTTTAAAGCAGAGGTCTAGTGGAGATGCCACAGACTCCAGTGTTTAATGCAGAGGTCTAGTGGAGGTGCTACAGATTACAGTGTTTAAAGCAGAGGTCTAGTGGAGATGCCACAGACTCCAGTGTTTAATGGAGAGGTCTGGTGGAGGTGCCACAGATTACAGTATTTAAAGCAGAGGTCTAGTGGAGGTGCCACAGACTCCAGTGTTTAATGCAGAGGTCTAGTGGAGATGCCACAGACTCCAGTGTTTAATGCAGAGGTCTAGTGGAGGTGCCACAGACTCCAGTGTTTAATGCAAAGGTCTAGTGGAGATGCCACAGACTCCAGTGTTTAATGCAGAGGTCTAGTGGAGGTGCTACAGATTACAGTGTTTAAAGCAGAGGTCTGGTGGAGATGCCACAGACTCCAGTGTTTAAAGCAGAGGTCTAGTGGAGATGCCACAGACTCCAGTGTTTAAAACAGAGGTCTGGTGGAGATGCCACAGACTCAAGTGATTAAAGCAGAGGTCTAGTGGAGATGCCACAGACTCCAGTGTTTAAAGCAGAGGTCTAGTGGAGATGCCACAGACTCCAGTGTTTAAAGCAGAGGTCTAGTGGAGGTGTCATAGACTCAAGTGATTAAAGCAGAGGTCTGGTGGAGATGCCACAGACCAGTGTTTAAAGCAGAGGTCTAGTGGAGATGCCACAGACTCCAGTGTTTAAAGCAGAGGTCTGGTGGAGATGCCACGGACTCCAGTGTTTAAAACAGAGGTCTGGTGTAGATGCCACAGACTCCAGTGTTTAAAGCAGAGGTCTAGTGGAGATGCCACAGACTCCAGTGTTTAAAGCAGAGATCTAGTAGAGATGCCACTTGAATTTTAATCGACTGGGGTAGCAGAGAAATTCAGCCCCGATACACCGCTCAACCCCCCCCCCCCCCCCCCCCCCCCCCCCACTTCATCTCACATTTCCCCCACTTCCAGGACAAACCCACACGGACAGAGCAGAAAACACAAGAGATATCGCATTGAACCCCCCTCCCTCCCTTCTCCTAATCTATACCCCCTCAGCCTCCAACCCCCAATCCCATCCCTATCCCCATCCTCAGCCTCACCCACAGCCTCATTCACAGTGCAAACAACTGAGGTTTATTTTCCTGCTGGAAATATTGGACTGTCAGAGGCAGATCAATTGCCAGTGTCCGGGGCACTTCGTGGTTGGTCTAATTATAATTCGGTGCAGCTGGCGTAGGCCCACGTAGCTGTGGGGCAATCATTGTAATAGAGGCATCACTGGGCGATGGATAGACTGGAGTGCGGGCCAAAGCCTTGCAGTCACTCCTAATGCTTGCACTGGAGAGGCTTTACACTGACAGCAGGCGCAGGGGCCAGGGAGTCTTATCTGCGTCCTCCATGCGGCAGGTCTAGGCCTGGGCCGGATCGTGCTTTGTGCTTGGGGAGTACATTACTGATTCTATCCCCAGCCAGCGCCACCAGCCCACTCCCCTCTTCTCTCTCTCTCTCCTCTCCTCTTTTCTCTCCCCTCTCATCACAACAGGGTCCTTAACAATGCCATGCCTGCGTGTGGAGACAGAGATGCCTCCTACACAGCATGCACGCCGCTGCACCTGGGAAGGCCCCGCAGTTCTGGAGGCTTTTGTTTTGGAGCGTGCAGAGAGAGTGTGCCTCTCAGATGAGAGGTGTTGTACACAGCATAGCAGGGAAACAGCCTCGCCATAGTTATCTTCATCAGGTTAATGGCTGTCAATATATTGCAGTACAAATTCCTTTCAAACTTTTGTGACTGTAATGTTTACTGTAAATGTTTTTATTGTTTATTTCACTTTTGTTTATTATCTACCTCACTTGCTTTGGCAATGTTAACATATGTTTCCCATGCCAATAAAGCCCTTTGAATTGAATTGAATTGAGAGAGAGAGAGATAGTGTGAGAGAGGGAGAGAGAGAGTAAGAGAGAGAGAGATATAGTGAGAGAGGGAGAGAGAGAGAGAGAGATATGGGGAAGAAATTGAAGGAGAGATAGGGACAGAGTGAAAGAGAAACATGGAGCGAGGGCTGACAGAGCTGACAGTTTGGCCATACATACTTCAAGTTAACAAAGTTAGTTATATAAGTAGATGCTGCTGGGGTGCTGTGGGCTGCAGCTGGAGATGAGTAAGGTTCTCTGTCACTGGAGTAAATGAAGGGGAGAGCGGGAGGGAGAGAGGAGAGCCTAAGGAGCCTGGGGAGCTGGGGAGGAGTGCACGGATGCCAGCGTGTGCCGGGCTGAGGAGCCAAGCCAGGGAGACGGAGGGAAAGAGGACAGTGGGGGCCTGAGGAGGAGGGGATGTATAGACTTGAGAGAAAAAGAAAGAGAGAAAGAAAGAGTAAAAAATAAATGAGCAGGGCAATGGTGGAAAGGAAAAGGCAATGGTGACTGCAGGCATCCAATAGAGTGAGAGGAAGGAAAGCAACAGTGTCTGGCTATAGTGGGTTTTGTGAGGACTGAATAGAGAGATTGATGAGACGTGATAAAGGGGTTAAATGTAGGGACATACAAATGTGTGTGTGCGTGTGTATGTGTGATGTGTAAGGCGTCAATGTGTGTAAGCACCTATATCACTATCACTGTCAGTTACATTACATGACAATCTAAATGGTAATGTATGACCTTGCATATTAATAATGCAGACATTGCGTAATACCCAGATGTATTAAATATCTGTGTAGTTGTGCCTGTGTGTATGTGACGTTGTGTGTGCCTTGTCTTTTGCTGGGGCCTTGAACATGATATCACACTGCTCTACTCACAACAGGAGGGAGGAGGAGAGAGTTTTTTCCCCCACCCAGCTCATGGTCTAGTGAGCAAACCAAATAGACCATGAAAAGGAAAAATAACACAATCTGAAAATCCCCACAGGAGATGAGGGTTCCAGCACTATTCCTCTATTCCCTCCCTTCTTTCTTTCTTTTGTATTTCAAACCGCTGGCTGCTTGAGCTCCACCCTTTATATTTTATTTCTGACTCAAGCATTTTTTCATTCCCTTCATTCCGTTGCCTTTTCTCAGACTGAGAAAAGATGGTGAGAGAGAGAAAGAGAACATTAAGGAGTCTGCGAAAAGATGGAGGGAGCGAGAAGGTCCTCTCTCTCCAACGTTTCTCTGGCTCCTTAATGCCCCTTCCCTCTCCCTCCATCTTGGTGCATCCTCTGTCGGAGATGTGACAGGTGTGTCACGACTCTCTACATCACAACCCTGAACTTGTTGACCTTCATCTTAGAGATTACTCCACTCACGGCTCCCTTTCTCTCACCAGCTTGGATTGACAAGTTTGCCTGGCAACAAAAACCATGCCACCCTGTCAGCTTCCCTATCTCAACCTGCCGGCACAGATAATATAGAGCTGGCAGGCTTCTCCGTGCATCTGCAGGACAGAGCAGCTATGTCTGGTAATACGAGGGGCGGGGTGTGTGTCTATTTGTCAATAACTGCTGGTGCGCGATGTCTAATATAAAGAAGTCTCGAGGTATTGCTCGCCTGAAGTAGAATACCTCATGATAAGGTGTAGACCACACTATCAACCAAGAGAGTCCTCATCTATATTATTTGGAGCCATCTATTTACCACCACAAACCGATGCTGGCATTAAGAGCTGTATAAGGCCATAAGCAAACAAGAAAATGCTAATTCAGAAGTGGTGCTCCTAGTGGCCGGGGACTTTAATGCAGGCAAATTGAAATCCATTTTACCTAATTTCTACCAGCATGTCACATGTGCAACCAGAGGAAAAAAGCTCTAGACCACCTTTACTCCACACACAGAAATGCATACAAAGCTCTCCCTCGCCCGCCATTTGGCAAATCTGACCATAATTCTATCCTCCTGATTCCTGCTTACAAGAAAAAACTAAAGCAGGAAGTACCAGTGACTCACTCAGTACGGGAAAACACGGATGCTATGCTACAGGACTGTTTTGCTAAAACAGACTGGAATATGTTCCGGGATTCATCGAATGGCATTGAGGAGTAAACCACCTCAGTCACCGGCTTCATCAATAAGTGCATCGACGACGTCGTCCCTATAGTGACCATACGTACATATCCCAACCAGAAGCAATGGGATTACAGGCAACAGCCGCAGCAAGCTAAAGGCTAGAGCTGCCGCTTTCAAGGAGCGGGACACTAATCCGGATGCTTATGAGAAATCCTGCTATGCCCTCAGACGAACCATCAAACAGGCAAAGCGTCAGTACTGGACTAAGATTGAATCCTACTACACCTGCTCTGACGCTCATCGCATGTGGCAAGTCTTGAAAACGATTACGGACTACAAAGGGAAATCCAGCTGCGACCTGCCCAGTGATCCGAGCCTACTAGACGAGCTAAATGCCTTTCATGCTCGCTTCGAGGCAAGCAACACCGAAGCATGCATGAGAGCACCAGCTGTTCCAGACGACTGTAATCACGCTCTCAGTAGCCGATGTGAGCAAGACCTTTAAACAGGTCAACATTCACAAAGCCGCGGGAACAGACGGGTTACCAGGACGATTATTCAAAGCATGCACGGACCAACTGGCAAGTGTCTTCACTGACATTTTCAACCTCTCCCTGACCGAGTCTGTAATACCTACATGTTTCAAACAGACCACCATAGTCCCTGTGCCCAAGAAAGTGAAGGTAACCTGCCGAAATGATTACCGAACCGTAGCACTCACGTCGGTAGCCACAAGGTGCTTTGAAAGGTTGGTCATGGCTCACATCAACACCATCATGCCAGAAACCCTAGACCCAATCCAATTTGCATACCGCCCCAACAGATCCACAGATGACGCAATCTCAATCACACTCCACACAGCCCTTTCCCACCTGGACAAAAGGAACAGCTATGTGAGAATGCTGTTCATTGACTACAGCTCAGCATTCGACCCCATAGTACCCACAAAGCTCCTCACTAAGCTAAGGACTCTGGGACTAAACACCTCCCTCTGCAACTGGATCCTGGACTTCCTGATGGGCCGCCAACAACACTTCTGCCACGCTGATCCTCAAAACTGGGGCCCCTCAGGGGTGCGTGCTTAGTCCCCTCCTGTACTCCCTGTTCTTCACCCACGACTGCATGGCCAAGCACAACTCCAACAAATTATTAAGTTTGCTGACGACACACAGTGATCACCGACAACGATAAGACAGCCTGAGGAGGTCAGAGACCTGTCAGTGTGGTGCCAGGATAACAACCTCTCCCTCAATGTAATCACGACAAAGGAGCTGATCGTGAACTATAAGAAAAGGAGGGCCGAACAGGCCCCCATTAACATCAACAGAGCTGAATTGGAGCGGGTCAAGAGTTTATTTAATAAATATTTTCTTAGCTCTTTCTTGAACTGCATTGTTGGTTAAGGGCTTGTAAGTAAGCATTTCATTGGAAGGTCTACACCGGTTGTATTTGGTGCATGTGACAAATACAATTGAATTTAATTCAATTTATAGAAATATCAGCCATTGTTTCCCTCAGTCTGCACGGTGTGATCACTCTGCCTTAGTGCTGTAATGACGTCATCTGGTCTCCTGGAAGATGGCAGCTTCTCGCCAGCTGAAAAATGTATTGCATATATCCAGGGTGATTAGAGTATCAACTGTACCTTCCCTGTTATTTATTCCCTGTGAGGAGAGATGTACCATATGCATAAGAGGATCAGACATATAGATTCAGAATAGGATGGTTTTGGAGTTTGAGAGTATACAATGGAGGTTTTGTGATTGAGATTACAATCCTTATTGTGAGTTGTTATATACTGAACAAAAATATAAATGCAACATGCAACAATTTGAAAGCTTTTACTAGAGTTCATATAAGGAATATAATTAATATAATTGAAGTATATTCATTACGTCCTATCTATGGATTTCACATGACTGCGTAGGGATGGAGCCATTGGTGGGCCTGGGAGGACATAAGCCCACCGACTTGGCAGCCAGGCCCACCCACTGGGGACCCAGACCCAGACCCCCGACCCCCCACCCCCCCCTCAGGCGATTCCCACAGGTGAAGATGCCGGATGTGGAGGTACTGAGCATGTCTGCGGTTGTGAGGCCGGTTGAACATACTGTCAAATTCTCTAAAAAGATGTTGGAGGCAGCTTATGGTTGAGAAATTAACATTGAACTACGTATCTGGCAACAGCTCTGGTGGACATTTCTACAGTCAGCATGAAGAGCTTAGAATTAGTTAGTCCGAAGGAGTAAAATCACATTGTTGTGTAATAATGTGACTGTATTTGTGTATGTGAATGACTTTACATTGCTTGGAGAGGTAACATTCAATGCCCAGTGGATGAGAGGCCACATGACACATGGCCTCAGTTTATGTCAAGAGAGAGTTGACACTGGTAGTGGACTGGAGTGGTCATCACCTCTTAATCAATGTTTTGTACACTCAGTCACTCAGTGTCTGACATTGCTCGTTTGATATTTCTTCATTTCTTAATTGTTTTATTTTTGGATTATGTGTGTATTGTTTTGTATTGCTAGGTTTCACTACACTCTTGGAGCTAGAAACACAAGGTTTCAGCTGCAGCTGTGTATGCAACGAATAAACTTTGATTTGATTTGAACAGGAGGGGACTCAGCTGTAAATACAAAAATGAGATACATTCCATTACATCAGCACCATCATAGGTTTGGGCAACAAGTTTCTCCATGTAGTTAAACTCAGACATCTCAGAATTCACAAAGTCAAACAAAGACTGCGAAATCTCACCCACTTGACACATCAAAGTATCCCAAGAAATGTTCCTGAATAAAGCCCTGATCATCCACATACCTGACGGTAATTGACAATTGCGACCGACATCTGATGTCTGTGGTTTTATCCATTTACCATGTGAAAAAATGTGCTGCGTCAACCTCTCTTTTAATCTTACTTTTAATGGATTATACGATGGAAGCTATCATCATTCTGAATTGATTTTGACATCCCAGAGAAGACAGTAGAAATCTCAATATGCTTCGCAAATAAAGTCTCGTAATGTGCAATTACCTCTGCAAGCTCCTTATAGTTGCCCTTGTAAGCAGAACTTTCCCTCTCATCGTGCCCCCTAAAAACCTACTCTTCCATGCCCAAAAATGCAGTAGTGTCGATAAGCGGCTTGAGAACATGCCTGTTTCTTCTTACCTTCTTCTTGTGTTCCACAGTTTGAATACGTAGACCTTTGTCAATATATATTTGATGCTGCTTTTTCCCAGAAGCTTGAATATGATGTGGGCAATGAAATGTGTTCTTCAACAAAAAATCCTCTACATTGCGTTAAAGTTAGCTAGCAATTCTGACAGAGAAAACCTCACTATGGTTGGTAGCTAGCTGGATAGCTACTTGCGACTAAAGTTAGCAAGGCAAATTGAAATAAATTGCACTAAATCCACAAAAAGTATGTTCTAAAACCAATAAAACTATATAGAATCTACGTCCTTTGTCTCCTGTAGTTTTAAGAAAATAATTTAAATGTAATAATATCCTAAAAATGATCAAATATCACTACTCACTATCTCAATCTCTCAATCTATCCAACAATGTCACCAACTTACTAGGCTTCTAAATCACATACTGTATATGTAGTACTAGGTTCATTCTCTGATCCTTTGATTTGATGGTCAACATGTTAGTTCATACTGCAAATTTGTTGGTTGGAGGACGTCCTCATAATTGCCATGTAGGTCTATGGAAGGGGGTGAGGTGCTTCGAGCCTCCTAGGTTTTGAATTGATGTCAATGTTGCCAGAGGAGGATGGAAAATAGCTGTCCTCCAGCTACATCATGGTGCTATCCTAGAGGGTACTGTTGAGACTACTGTAGACCTTTATTCCAAAGCAGTGTGTTTTAATCAGTTATTTTGTGTATATACAGTACCAGTCAAAAGTTTGGACACACCTACTCATTCAAGGATTTTTCGTTATATTTACTATTTTCTACATTGTAGAATAGTAGTGAGAACATCAAAACTATGAAATAACACATGGAATCATGTAGTAACCAAAAACGTGTTAAAGAAATCAAAATATATTTGAGATTTTAAAGATTTCAAAGTAGCCACCCTTTGCCTTGATGACAGCTTTGCACACTCACAACCAGCGTCACATGGAATGCTTTTCCAACAGTCTTGAAGGAGTTCTCACATATGCTGATGTCACGTTCTGACCTTAGTTCTGTTATTAAAGCTTTGTTTTAGTATGGTCAGGGCGTGAGTTGGGTGGGCAGTCTATGTTTTTTTTTGCCAACTTCCCGTGCTTACCGGAGAGCGAGAGGGACCCGGCAGTCACCATGTTATGCGGTGGAGCGCACGGTGTCCCCGGTGCGCGTGCATAGCCCAGTGCGGTACATTGCAGCACCTCGTATCGGCTGGGCTAGAGTGGGCATCGAGCCAGTTGCCATGAAGCCGGCTCAGCGCATCTGGTCTCTAGTGCGTCTCCTCGGGCCGGTGTACATGGCACCAGCCTTACGCATGGTGTCCCCGGTTCACCAGCACAGCCCCTGGCTACGGGGAGCATTCAACCAGGTAAGGTTGGGCAGGCTCGGTGCTCATGAGCTCCAGTGCGCCTTCACGGTCTGGTCTATCCGGTGCCATCTCCACGCACCAGCCCTCCGGTGACAGCCCCCCACACCAGGCTGTCTCTCCGTCTCCTCCCTACAGGTGCTTGCGCCTGTCCAGCGCTGCCAGAGCCTTCCTCCTGCCCAGCGCTGCCAGAGTCTCCCACTTGTCCGGCGTTGCCGGAGTCTCCCGCCTGTCCGGCGCTGCCGGAGTCTCCCGTCCGTCTGGTGCTGCCGGAGTCTCCCGTCCATTCGGGATCCATTGCTAGGGTCCCCAGTCTGAGGTCGGCGGCGAGGGTCGCCACTCTAAAGAGGCCACGGAGGCGGGCTAAGAGGCGGACAATGACTATGGTGAAGTGGGGTCCACGTCCCGCGCCAGAGCCGCCTCCGTGGACAGACACCCACCCAGACCCTCCCCTATAGGTTCAGGTTTTGCAGCCGGAGTCAGCACCTTTGGGGGTTGGGGGGGGGGGTTACTGTCACGTTCTGACCTTGGTTCTGTTATTTTATCTTTGTTTTAGTATGGTCAGGACGTGAGTTGGGTGGGCAGTCTATGTTTGTTTTTCTATGTTGGTTTTTAAGTTCAGCCTAGTATGGTTCTCAATGAGAGGCAGCTGTCAATTGTTGTCCCTGATTGAGAATCACACTTAGGTAGCCTGGTTTTCACTTTTGGGTTGTGGGTGTTTGTTTTCCGTGTGTTTGGTCCACACGGTACTGTTTTCGGTTTTGTATATTCACGTCATCGTTTGTTGTTTTGTTCGAGTGTTCTATTGTCTTCATTAAAAAATGGACACTTACCACTCTGCGCATTAGTCCTCCGATCCTTCTCGCTACTCCTCCTCAGAAGAGGAGGACAAGAACCCTTACAGCTGAGCACTTTTTGGCTGCTTTTTCTTCAGTCTGCAGTCCAACTCATCCTAAACCATCTGAATTAGGTTGAGGTTGGGTGATTGTGGAGGCCAGGTCATCTGAAGCAACACTCCATCACTCTCCTTATTGGTCAAATAGCCCTGGAGGTGTGTTGGGTCATTGTCTATTGAAAAACAAATGATAGTCCCACTAAGTGCAAACCAGATGGGATGGTGTATCACTGCAGAATATTGTGGAAGCCATGCTGGTTAAGTGTGCCTTGAAATCTAACATCTAAATGCACCCCCACAACATCACACCTCCTCCTCCATGTTTCACGGTGGGAACCACACATGCGGAGATCATCCGTTCACCTACTCTGCATCTCACAAAGACACGGCGGTTGGGATCCAAAAATCTCACATTTTGATTAATCAGACCTAAGGGCATATTGCTCTTGTTTCTTGGCCTAAGCAAGTCTCTTCTTCTTATTGGTGTCCTTTAGTAGTGGTTTCTTTGAAGCTATTCGACCATAAGGCCTGATTCACGCAGTCTCTTCTGAACAGTTGATGTTGAGATGTGTCTGTTACTTGAACTCTGTGAAGCATTTATTTGGGCTGCAATCTGAGGCTGGTAACTCTAATGAACTTATCTCTGCAGCTGAGGTAACTCTGGGTCTTCCTTTCCTGTGGTGATCCTCATGAGAGCCAGTTTCATCATTGTGCTTGATGGTTTTTGTGACTGCAAAAATGTCAGGATTGACTGACTTTCATGTCTTAAAGTAATGATCGACTGTCATTTCTCTTTGCTTATTTGAGCTGTTCTTGCCATAATATGTACTTGGTATTTTACCAAATAGGGCTATCTTCTGTATTCCACCTCTACCTTGTCACAACACAACTGATTGGCTCAAACTCATTAAGAAGGAAAGAAATTCCACAAATGAACTTTTAACAAGGCACTCTTGTTAATTGAAATGCATTCCAGGTGACTACCTCATGAAGCTGGTTGAGAGAATGCAAAGAGTGTGCAAAGCTGTCATCAAGGCAGAGGGTGGCTACTTTGAAGAATCTAAAATCTCAAATATATTTTGATTTGTTTAACACTTTTTTGGTTCCATGTGTTATTTCATAGTTTTGATGTCTTCACTATTATTCTACAATGTAGAAAATATTAAAATGAACAAAAACCATGGAATGAGTAGGTGTGTTCAAACTTTTGACTGGTACTGTATATTTTTTTATTCATTTTTTTTTATTAAATATTTGTATTTTGAAATTCGCTGAGTAGGATCATCCTCCTCTGAGAAGAAGGAGCCTCCACTGGTGTGTGTGAGTGTGTGTGTGGTATGTGAGTGGGTGTGCACATGTGTGTGTGTGTGTGTGTGTTTGACAAAGAGCGAGAGAATGGTTTTGTGTGTGCCCATCGCCTATAAATGATTGAAATACGATGATTGCATGCAGAGATTTCCCCAAAAATCAGCAGGTGAGTGGCATTTTCGCTGATTCAACGTTGTTCGCTTAATCCATTCACTCCTGTGATTTGGCCCATCTCATTTAGGAACAACAGGTCGACATAATGCCCTGACACATCGTTAATGTGAAAAGGTTGCCACTCCTAGATTCAGACATAATAAAATAATAGCACAGCCATAATACAAATGCAGGCTGCAGGCTGCAGGCTACAGGCTGCAGGCTGCAGGCTACATCTAGTCGGCATTCGATGAGTTAAAATAAAAGGAAAAACAATATGACAATGAAGTTCTTAAATAACCTGTTGCCATGGTAACATTTTCTATTGATGTCCCTCAGCCTTGTCTCCTCTTACTTGCTCTTTCGATTTCTCTCTCTGCTTTTCTTTCCCTGTATCTCTCTCTCTCCTTTGCTCCCCTCCCACTGCCTCTCTCGTAATTTCTCCATGTTCCTCTTTCACTCTGTCCCTGTCTCTCCTTCAATTTCTCCCCCATATCTCACTCCCTCTCCCCCATATCTCTCTCTCTCTTTCCCTCTTTCCTGTTTTTTTTCTCTCTCTCTCTCTCTCTCTCTCTCTCTCTCTCTCTCTCTCTCTCTCTCTCTCTCTCTCTCTCTCTCTCTCTCTCTCTCTCTCATGCTTTTTGTCATAGAGGTTGATGCCCTACGGGGCTATGTTAACCTTCACTTGGATCTAACAGAGAATTCGGATGTTCATCTCTGGTAGATTAGATAAAACCTGCCTCATCCATAGAAGTGTTTATTCTGAATTTAAATCCTCACCCCAGGGCGCGCTGCAGTAAATACTTTGAAGTGCAACTGCATAACGTGATTGCATTATTTAATGTTCTTATGCCCAAATATAGACAATCTGCAGGATTCATGCTCATCTCTCAACCCATTGGAATTCATCACACGACATATTTGGCCTCCAACATTTTGTTGAGAAAGTAACATGCCCTATCGTGCTGCTCCAAGACAGATTTGTGCATCAACTTGCAAATCACCCCATTCAGTGTTTTAGGAAGTGAAAAAGGTAAATACTCAGTCTAATTGCTCTCCTTTGCACAATGCATTGTTTCCCTTTTAAATTTGGTGAGGCAAATAACCTAACAATACTGCATGTCTACTACTGAGTAAAGAGAAGGAATGAGTGTAGTTTGTGCAGGTTACAGGTCAAGGAAAATGTTACATTATTGCGGCATGATTTTATTCCACTTACAGTAATGCAGTGGTATTCAAAGTCGGTAGGGGTCGCGGGGAACCTGCAGTGTGATTGCCTAAATTAAATTGTTGTTTAGAAATAACAAATTAGATACAAAAAATTAAGAGCACAGATTATTGTATGGGACAACATAGAAATTGAGTATTTATGGAGTAAATGTATTTATTGGTTTCTTTTCATTTTGATAAGAGATGCAATGTATGAAAGGTTATTTGTTGATGTAAAAATCTAAATGTACTGAGGTCGCAATAAAAATGGGGTTCCCAGAAATTTTGGGAGAGTAAATGGGGTCACCGCTGAAAAGGTTTGAATACCAGTGCATTAATGGTATATTTTTTCATACAAGATGCATACAAGTGTATTACTGCCTCCCACATGATTTTCTGTCGTTTCTAGTGAATGAATTGGTATGCAAAAAGAGAGGAGAAATTGAGCTTAATCATTTGAATCAACATATACATCAACGTTACACTCCTTTATATTGCATTAAAAACAAATGTGTGTGTGTTTACAGAGATATGAGCTATCGTTGTTATATATAATGTATATTTAAAACATATTCATATGGGTTCCAATATGATGAGATATTAAATGATTCTGATCTTGTTTATGCAATATGCATACACATATTATAGCACTTTACATGGAGTTGAGAAGCGTCTGTTGTCAAGGCCAATGCAGATGTTGTTTTTTTCCATCTGTTCTTTATTTAAATATAACTTTAAAATGCAAGTCCATATCTCCATGCCCCAAAGCTCTTTCCATAAGTTGAGGCTTTATCAATGTGTGCTTATTACATTTTCCTTTCAAAGGGATTTAATTTTATTTTCAAAGGAATTATTTAACCAAGCAATGAGAAGGGGATTGTTTACTGTGTTTGCAGAGTAGGAGAGTGACACACACAAAGAGAGGACATAAAACCTCACCCATTTGTGCACACACACATACACACACTGTAAATGCACATACACACTCTGTCTCACATGCAAAGAAGTACATACATTTGTTATATACCAGATGAGATACACACTATTTGCATGACCATATGTGCTTTTCAAACCTATTCTTGTCAGAAATGAATGACAAATACTAGGTAAATGTCAAGGGACTTTTTGAGTGATGGCGGTGACAGCTTATTTCTTGGGACATAGATGTACTCCACTCCAAATATGAAAGCCTCCAGACCGGCTCCCATTACACAATAGTAGTGAGGGATGTTAGATATGGAAAGCGAGAGAGAAAAGCATAATTGTGATTTAGTGAAGCTCAGCCTCCTTCCACCTCCAGCAGCTTCACACTGCTATTTTTATTTATTTTATTTTTTATTTCACCTTTATTTAACCAGGTAGGCCAGTTGAGAACAAGTTCTCATTTACAACTGCAACCTGGCCAAGATAAAGCATAGCAGTGCTACAAAAACAACAACAAAGTTACACATAAACAAATTTACAGTCAATAACACAAAAGAAAAATAGAAAGATCTATGTACAGTGTGTGCAAATGTAGAAGAGTAGGGAGGTAAGTCAATAAATAGGCCATAGAGGCGAAAATAAATACAATTTAGCATTAATACTGGAGTGATATATGTGCAGATGATGATGTGAAAGTAGAGCTACTGGGGTGCAAAATAGCAAAAGGGTAAGTAATAATATGGGGATGAGGTAGTTGGGTGTGCTAGATTGGGTGTACACAGATTGGCTGTGTACAGGTACAGTGATCGGTAAGCTGCTCTAACAGCTGATGTTTAAAGTTAGGGAGGTGGACTCCAGGTTCAGAGATTTTGCAATTCGTTCCTGTCATTGGCAGCAGAGAACTGGAAGGAGAGGCGGCCAAAGGAAGTGTTGGCTTTGGGGATGACCAGTGCAATATACCTGCTGGAGCGTGTGCTACGGGTGGGCTTTACCTAGCAAAGACTTATAGATAACCTGGAGCCTGTGGGTTTGGCGACGGATATGTAGTGAGGGCCAGCCAATGAGAGCATAGAGGTGGGAGGTTGCGGGCAGCAATTGGTTGAAGAGCATGCACTTAGTTTTACTAGCATTTAAAAGCAGTTGGAGGCCACGGAAGGAGTGGTGTATGGCGTTGAAGCTCGTTTGGAGGTTTGTTAGCACAGTGTCCAAAGAAGGGCCAGATGTATACAGAATGGTGTCATCTGCGTAGAGGTGGATCAGAGAATCACCAGCAGCAAGAGTGACATCATTTATATATACAGAGCAAAGAGTCGGCCCAAGAATTGAACCCTGTGGCACCCTCATAGAGATAGCCAGAGGTCCGGACAACAGGCCCTCCGATTTGACACACTGAACTCTATCTGAGAAGTAGTTGGTGAAGCAGGTGAGGCAGTCATTTGAGAATCCAAGGCTATTGAGTCTGCCGAGGAGAGTGAGGTGATTAACAGAGTCGAAAGCCTTGGCCAGGTCGATGAATACGGCTGCACAGTATTGTCTTTTATTGATGGCGGTTATGATGTTATTTAGGACCTTGAGCGTGGCTGAGGTGCACCCATGACCAGCTCGGAAACCAGATTGCATAGTGGAGAAGGTACGGTGGGATTCGAAATGGTCGGTAATCTGTTTATTAACTTGGCTTTTGAAGATTTTAGAAAGGCATGGTAGGATGGGTATAGGTCTATAACTGTTTGGCTCTAAGGTGTCTCCCTCTTTGAAGAGGGGGATGATCGCGGCAGTTTACTAATCTTTGGGGATCTCAGACGATAAGAAAGAGAGGTTGAATAGGCTAGTAATAGGGGTTGCAACAATTTCAGCTGATTATTTTAGAAAGAGTAGGTCCAGATTGTCTAGCCCAGCTGATTTGTACGAATCCATATTTTGCAGCTCTTTCAGAACATCAGCTGTTTGGTGATGGGCAAGTTGCTGTAGGGGGTAGGGGTAGTCAGGTTGAAAGCATGGCCAGCCGTGGAAAAATGCTTATTGAATTTATCGATTATCATAGATTTATCAGTGGTGACAGTTTTTCCTATCCTCAATGCATTTGGCAGCTGGGAGGAGGTGCTCTTATTCTCCAAAACCTTTTGGAATTAGTGCTACAGGAAGCACATTTCTGCTTGAAAAAGCTAGCCTTAGCTTTCCTAACTAACTGAGTATAATGGTTCCTTACTTCCCTGAAGAGTTGCATATCGCGGGGGCTATTCGATGCTAATGCAGAACGCCACAGGATGTTTTTGTGCTGGTCAAGGTCAGTCAAGTCTGGGGTGAACAAAGGGCTATATCTGTTTTTATTTTAACATTTTTAGAGAGAGCAACCAGGCATCCTCAACTGACGGGATGAGGTCAATATCCTTCCAGGAAACCTGGCCAGGTTGATTAGAAAGGTCTGCTCACTGAAGTGTTTTAGGGAGCGTTTGACAGTGATGATGGGTGTTCATTTGACTGCAGACCCATTACGCACGCAGGCAATGAGGCAGTGATTGCTGAGATCCTGGTTGAAGACAGCAGAGGTGTATTTAGAGGGCAAGTTAGTAAGGATGATATCTATGAGGGTGCCCATGTTTACGGATTTAGGGTTGTACCTGGTCGGTTCCTTGATCATTTGTGTGAAATTGAGGGCATCTAGCTTAGATTGTAGGACGGCCGGGGTGTTAAGCATGTCCCAGTTTAGGTCACCTAACAGTACGAACTCTGAAGATAGATGGGGGGCAACTAATTCACATATGGTGTCCAGGGCACAGCTGGGGGCTGAAGGGGGTCTATAACAAACGGCAACGGTGAGAGACTTGTTTCTGGAAAGGTGGATTTTTAAAGTAGAAGCTCAAATTTTTCGGGCACAGACCTGGATAGTATGACAGAACTCGGCATGCTATCTCTGCAGTAGATTGCAACTCCGCCCCCTTTGGCATTTCTATCTTGTCAGAAAATGTTATAGTTGGTTTTTGGTGGCCTTCCTAAGCCAGGATTCAGACACGGCTAGGACATCCAGGTTGGCGGAGTATGCTAAAGCAGTGAATAAAACAAACTTAGGGAGGAGGCTTCAAATGCTAACATGCTTGAAACCAATGCTTTTACGGTTACAGATGTCAACAAATGAGAGCGCCTGGGGAATGGGAGTGATGCTTGGGGCTGCAGGGCCAGGGTTAACCTCTACATCACCAGAGGAACAGAGGAGGATTAGGATAAGAGTAGGGCTAAAGGCTATAAGAACTGATCGTCTAGTGCGCATGAGAACAGAGAGTAAAGGGGGCAGGTTTCTGGGCACGGAAGGATAGATTCAAGGCATAATGTACAGACAAGGGTATGGTAGGATGTGAGTACAGTGCAGGTAAGCCTAGGCATTGAGTGACGATGAGAGAGTTTTTGTCTCTAGAAGCACCATTTAAGCCAGGTGCAGTCACCGCATGTGTGGGGGGTGGAACAACAGGGCTAGCTAAGGCATATTGAGCAGGAATGGAGGCTCTACAGTGAAATAAGACAAAAATTACTAACCAAAACAGCAATAGACAAGGCATATTGACATTAGGGAGAGGCATGTGTAGCAGAGTAATCATAGGGTCCAGTGAGTAGCTAGGCGAACTGGAGGTACGGAGATTCAGACAGCTATCAGGTCGGGGCTAGAAACAGGCTAGCAGATGGGCCTCAGGGGGACGTCGCAATGGGGGAGCCTGTTGAAATCCCCTCAGATGGTTACGTCGGCAGACCAGTCGTGATGGATTGGAGGGGCTCCGTGTCGGCAGCAAAGGGTCCAGGCCAGGCCAGGATTAGCCACTCGGATAGCAGCTAGCTAACTGCTAACATCCTACCTCCAGATGTCCAAGTTAACGGTGATGACCACTAGCAGTGGCTAACTGACTACTAGCTAGTAGCTAGTTAGCTGGCTAGCTCCTGAAGGGGGTTACTGTTCTAAAGTATAAAAATAGCAGATCCATACCACATTGGGTGAGGTAGGTTGCAGGAGAGTATGTTCAGTCCGTAGATTGGAAAATGGGATAAAAATTAAAATGTACGAAATACATACGAAGAAAGAAACAATATATACAAGGGACGGGACAAGACAATCAAAACATCCCACTGCTACGCCATCTTGGAAGACACACTATCCCTTCCCACCAGCCCTCCCTGTCCCTTCCCACCAGCCCAGCCCTCCCTGGCCCTAACCATCCAGCCCAGCCCTCCCTGGCCCTGACTATCCAGCCCAGCAATCCCTGGCCCTTCCCACCAGCCCAGCCCAGCCCACCCTGGCCCTGACCATCCAGCCTGCTTGCTTGCCTGCCCGCTCCCCTGCCTCCACTGCATGACAGCCCTGATGCCAGGGACATAAGCGTGCCAAGCAAGTCGATCATTTAAAAAAAGAGTACATAAAATAAAAACTACATTTTTTCTCCTTATCAGTCCTGTATTCCTCCCTTCCCTGCCAATCCCACTGGCCGGAGCAAATTTGATTGGGCCGGATAGCGGGAGAATGGCAGCAGATAAGACTAAAACTTTTTTCAAATTGAGGCTAATGCAGGCTAGGATAAGGGAAATGCGATCATGCTGGCAGGTTTCTTATATTAAACCCACCGTCACCCCAACCACCCCTTGCCCCTCCCCCCCAATCCCCTGCACCCTCCCTCCCTTTCTGTAAATGACCGGTCTGTAATCTCTCGGCTTACAGATCTTCCTCTCTCTCAGCCCTTAACATGGCTGTAATCACAAACCCAGCGCGTCAGATGGGTCCTGGCCGATAACGCCACCGCCACAGCGGCCGCTGAAGGGACATTTTTCCCACCCTGTAATGGCCTGTAATAGCAGAGGAACCCTGCCAGCTTGGAGATAGTTGCAGTGTTTTTGCATTCCCCTTTAACGGCTTTCACATGTTCCTTAGCGTCTCCACTATAGCCGGGGCATAAAAAGAGCTCTAATTTTATACAGCCCGCCACTTAAGGGTGATGGTAATGGTCTGAGCTTTTTGGTGGCTTTTTAATGCCCCCTGTATTGACTGTAGGTAATTAAGGGTGCTTGAGGAATGTGATGTGCAAATACTAGACTGGCTCTTTCGCTACTTGCTGCAATCTTCTGCATCACATTTACTTTTGATCCTTATGAGAACCACAGCCACGAGAACAATGACTGAGACAGGGTCACGTTTATTTATTTTTGTCAAAGTATACTACTTTTTATCGTTCTTTAAGGACAGGCAGTGGACAACAGGGGAGATAGAGGGACAACAGAATGGTGTGATTGTAGCACAAATACACAGAGACAGAAATATATAGGAAAAATAAATAAATACCCTTTCATTGTTGAATGGTTGTGAACAAATAAATGCCAGCAGTAGCCATGTTTGTCTGAAAGCGAGTGACTGATTGGGGGTGTTCGTATAAAGGTATAGGAGTGGATGGGGAGCAGGCTACACCTCTTGGGTCGTGCTACATGCAGTGTTCTGCTGTTTCCTGTCCTCCAGCTGCGAAGGCCGTGGATGCTGAAGTGCTATTAGGGGTCCGAGTCACCCCCGCTGAGTGGTCCATTGTCATGGCCCCCTCAACAACCACAGAGGGGACATAGTGGGTCGACCGTGGCCATTGTGAACCTTGACGACTGTGTAATTAGACAGAGAATGCGCTCCCTCCCCTGTCCCCCCCCCACCAACATTTTCTCTTTTCTTCCATTCAGTCCTTTTCTTTCCTCTGTCTCTTTCCAGTAGAGTGTGTGCTAATTAAGCGCTGCCATTAGGCACCATGTAATTGGCTTGAAAAGTAATGACAAGCAAGTTTATTTACAAGGCAATTAGAATAAAGAGAGTCTTTGTGCTGATAATAATCATTTAGCACAGCAGAGCAAAATCCCACTGCCGTTTGTTTGATGGACAAGGGCTTAAATATATGTACTGTATGTACCATATGTATACTGAACAAAAATATATACGCAACATGCAATAATTTAAAAGATTTGACTGAGTTACAGTTCATATAAGGAAATCAGTCAATTTAAATAAATTCGTTAGGCCCTAATCTATGGATTTCACAATACTGGGCAGGGAAGCAGCCATGGGTGGGCCTGGGATGGCATAGGCCCACTCACTGGGGAGCTAGGTCCAGCCAATCAGAATGAGTTTTTCCACACAAAAGGGCTTTATCAGCAACCCCCTCACCCCTCTGAAGATCCCGCAAGTGAAGAAGCCGGATGTGGAGGTCCTAGGCTGGCGTGGTTACACGTGGTCTGCGGTATTGAGGCTGGTTAGATGTACTGCCATTTTTTTTTTACGATGTCGGAGTCGGCTTATGGTAGAGAAATTAACATTCAATTCTCTGGAAACAGCTCTGGTGGTCATTCCTGCAGTCAGCATGCCATTTATACACTCCCTCAAAACTTGAGACATCTGTGGCATTGTGTTGCGTGACAAAACAATACATTTTAGATTGGCCTTTTAGGTGCACAAGGTGCAATGATCATACTGTTTAATCAGCTTCTTGATGTGCCACACCTGTCAGGTGGATGAATTATCTTGACAAAGGATAAAATGCTCACTAACATGGATGTTAACAAATTTGTGCACAACATTTTAGAGAAATAAGCTTTTTGTGCATTTGGAAAATTTCAGCTCATAAAACATGGGAACAGCACTTTGCATGTTGTGTTTACATTTTTGTTCAGTATATATGTATGTACCATGTATGTACCATAAGACGTCTAAACAAGACTGTTAAGAAGCTAATCAAATGGCTACCAGGACTACCTGTAGTGACCCTTTTTTGCACTAACTCTCTTGCACTGACTCACTGGACCCTACCCACACACTCACAGATACTTACACTGACACCCCAGCATGCAAAACACACACACACACTCACACTCACACACACACACACACACACACACACACACACACACACACACACACACACACACACACACACACACACACACACACACACACACACACACACACACACACACACACACACACACACACACACACTCTATCCTGTTGCCTAGTCACTGATCCCTACCTAAATGTACAGTACATAGCTACCTCAATTACCCCGTACCCCTGCACATCGACTTAATACTGGTTCTCCCTGTATATAGCCATGTTATTTTCTACTCCCTGTATACAGCCATGTTATTTTCTACTCCCTGTATATAGCCATGTTATTTTCTACTCCCTGTATATAGCCATGTTATTTTCTACTCCCTGTATATAGCCATGTTATTTTTACTCGTTATTTGTATTCGTTATTCACTGTGTACTTATTCCTCGTGTCACTATTTCTATTTTTAATTTAATTGTGTATCTTTAACTCTGCATTGTTGGAAATGGACCCGTAAGTAAGAATTTGACTGTTAGTCTACACCTGTTGTCGACGAAGCGTAACAAAAACAAATGGATTTGATTTATCTATGTATCATACCATGTGTAAACATTACTCACTTTGCTGATGGCCAGCCCTTTTCCTGTGTGCCATTTATGTTGTGTGCAAATACAAGCATTTCCAGACAGCCCTGTCTTTGATAATGAGAAAGATTGAGGCAAATCAAAGGAGACATGCTGAGAAGCTTTGTTATCTTTTCGCGCCACTCATTCTTTCATTGTGCTAATGTCCAATGCTAGTTTGTCAGCTGAAAGTCAGGGATCTGCTAAGTCGATGTGAGGACTCAGGGAAGAGGGTGACATTGTGTTATTCCATCAATTTTCTCTGGGAGCGAATGGACGTAATGGGGCAGAAGGAGGATGGGGCGGTGGGATGGGCTTAGACAGGGAAATGTCTGTGCATTTGGACATCTCTGCCCTTCACTTTCTAGGAAACAGATGGAAACAGCATATTAGGGCACCCCAGGCACAGCTAGGTTCAAGAGGAGCAGGTGGGCATCTGTGCCGTGTCCTTAATCGCACGGTGCATGCCATCCTCGTGGTTAGCATGGCTCATTGTGTGTGCTGTTCCCACCTGGCTAGCCCGGCACCTCCAGTCAGCTGGGGCAGAGAGGGGTCGGGTGGCAGGGCTCTGGCCTGGCTCCATACGACCGAGGCTCAGGAGCTAGTTAACTCCCCTTGTTAGGCCCTTGTCATCGCGTGTTAGTGGGTCTAAAGGCAGTGCCCTTCACCCACAGAGGAGACACATATCAAGCTGGGTTCTGCATGGAATACACACTGTGGTGGGTTTACTGACTAGGGCCTGTCATTGACTGGACCCACCATAGCCTTGTCCAAAATTAACCCCTAGGCCTTACCCACTACAACACTTTTGGAGATTTGAGGACTGATGAGTTATAAGGCTTGTAAAGAACATTTCCTGATAGAGCAACTACAATATTGTGGTGGAGCAACTATTGCTCGTTGCTTGTACCTATATCAAATTCTTTCATATCTACCCGTGGCTGGAGGATATGACTAAAGGTTGTTTCTGGACAGGATCAGAGAAGTTGAGTGTATCTCTGGTACTGCAGTAAGGCATTGGCAGCCCATTTTAGGCCTGTAGTTTGTAGGAATTCTCTGTATCTCGTTACAGACAGAACAATACCGTTGAGATAAGTATTGAAGGCTAAGTGCCTATTTGGCTGTTTCAGGTTGAAACTTGTTTGGTAGAATGCCATGAAGAAATGGCTTTAGAGTTGACCGCAACCCTTCATGAATAAATTGTGATTTACGCCAGTACTCAATGGTTTAAATAGCATTTTTAATTCTGCATAAACCTATCCGCTGGCTACAAAATAAATAAAATGACAAATGAAAAAACAGAAAAAGAAGTGAGAAGCAAAGCGTTACCCTTTCTGGAGGGGGGGGGGGGCTCGTTTCCTCATTTCTATTCCTTTATAGGTAAATTAACTCGGACAGCTGCTGCCGCGTTAAAGCACCAATCAGATTTCTTCACTGTGTGGCCGGCCTTTAAATATTGAGCAGCGCTCCATGGCAAAAAGCCCTCAGTAAATATGATTGGCAGGTGTGTTTCAAAGCCGGGCTAATTCCATTAAGCTATTGATCTGGCTTTCCTCTCCTCTCAGCCTCCTCTTATCTCACCCTGCTCCCTGCTCTGGCCACACTATTTAATTTGTACCAGGGCTCCGGCTGCTCCTTGGCCCGCCACACCCTGACAGTCTTCCAGCAGGATATTAAGATTTCAGAAATCCCTGTACATGATGTTGGTGCAGTGTCGGTAAACAAACCGGGTTGCCACTGATGCACGTAGGCGCCAGCTAGAGGTACAGATCAAGGATATTGCAATCTCTGAAATGTTGTATGGTGAACTCTTTCAGTATAGCCATCTATATTTCACACTTATTTGTAGTTATATTACATAAATCATTTAACATTTCGTACATGTATTATATATATATATTTTAAAGCTCTCCGTTCGACCATTTCACCACTATTTCATCATCATGATCCATGCGTATGCATTTCCTTGCAGTATTTTCAATTATTCCAGGCTTTATTTCCATCCCTTGCAGTAACAGTACATTAGTATATCTCTCTCCTTGAACATGGAGCTCCATTACTGTCAAACCAAGCAGGAGATTTGGTTGGCTCCCACCCGGATGGGCTTTTCAGCTGTTGTTCCACTTGGAGCTTTACTTTACTGAGCAAATCATTTGCTTGACTGGCACGCTGGTCCCGCTGCATCCCTCCCTCCCCATCACATCCCACGACAGGTGGAGAAGAGTGGTGTTTTCCGTGCCGAGTCGCTATTTCCCATGCCCTCATGGTCATGAGCAGAGTAGAAGGGCTGATATTTCTCCGGAGCTCAGAGACTGGTGACCTGTGCACCCACAGATTGGAAATGTAATGGCACCACTCCAGCTACTCAGCAGCACAGTCAGGAGTAGGCCTTACGGTCCTGAAGGTGTGTAGGGACTTGGAATTGTCCTAGTTTACAGTCGAACAAGAGTCTTATGAAATTTAAAGCTTGAGTCAAACATCTGCTTTTGTGTGTGTGTGTGTGTGTGTGTGTGTGTGTGTGTGTGTGTGTGTGTGTGTGTGTGTGTCTCACACACTCAAGGATATGGATGGTGCAATACAGGTATAATATGGAGTTTATTGTCTGGGCCCCTAGATACGCTCTGTGAGCTACATTAGAGCATTGGATGACACGTTATGGACTGGAGAATGAAGTGCTGCTCAGGAAAACAATACCACATCCCGCTCACATTTCCCCTCCTCCTTCCACCCACATGAGTGGAGCTACTTGGAATACCTGAACAAACAATGACTTTTCCCTGTGCATTGTGGTGCTCGTTGCTTTAAATGTGGGCCTGGTCATCAGCAGTTAAACGCTTGATTGATGGTACAGAGGTGAGGATGATTGTGGGATATGCCAGCTCCAAATGACAAAGCAACTACTCATTTTGGGTAATGAAAACCTTGAAGTGGAACAGACAGCATTTTAGCAACATGAAATCGTATAAAAATCTGTTCATATACACCACCAGGAAGAATATTACGTTTAAAAAAAAACATTTTCTGACATGTGAGGACTTGTCAGTAAAATTCTTAGAACGTTTGGGAATTATGTACACTAAGGCATTTGTGAAAATTGTATAGCAATATAGAGTGGGAAAGCGGCCGTGCTTTTGGACAATTAATTGACACTGCAGTAGATAAAACCTAGATAGCTAGCTAAAGTGAATTGGCAAGAGATACTTACTGAATAATCGTCATTCAGCATAGCTAGCTAACAAAGTGATTCATATGACTTGCTAGCTAACCAAATGACACGTGTATCTCTATCTTTGCAGCCACCTAAAAATTATACAAGGGGGAAAAGTCAGTCACTCAGCCACTCCTCCAATGACATGGCATCCTCCTAGCAGCTAGCTAGATATCTAGCTATCTAGTAAATGTTAGGCTCTGTGTTTTTAGATTACTACATAAATAGATACGCTAGCATATTAGCCACATTATGACTGACTTGTGATCATTCACCTTGCTAGTTTGATTGTATTGACATTCCCAGCCTTAGTTACATTTGTCCACTTTTGCATCCTGAATGGAGGCAGCAAACAATGTATGAGGCCAGCTGTGATTTACAACCTGATAACATTTTTTTGGGGACTACCTAGACATGTATTGGTGAATTATATTAATCATGCATTGAACTGCACCCATCTATTCTGCCAACAATGCCTTAGTGTACGTCATGGAATGTTGAGTCAAATATAAACTATTTTTAAAACCTCTTATTAAGTTGGTTTTGTAGCATAAAGTGAGAATTTGCCATTTTGCCAATTATTATGATTGTCTGTTTGTTTCATATCTGCAAAGTAGTTTAAATGCTGTCAGTTCCACTTTAACACCAATCATTGAGGCTTTACACTATGCTAAGGCTTAATGTAATAATACGGTCTCTCCATCAAGCTCTCCCCATCCCGAGGGTGTCGGCTCATACGTTTACAAAATAACATAATTTGTAAGGGCTGAAGTAATGGCAAAACAGCAGAGCTAAGTGAGTGAGGGGAGGCAGGCGAGTGTCTTTTATTAAAGGCGATCCATTAGAAGAATATCTGGGGTCTTGGGCTTGCCAGGCAGTGTGTATACCGCCTGGTACCTAGACATCATTCGGCTTCTCTGATTATCATTCCTAATGTTTGTGCTTCTGCTCTCCACGGTTAATAAGAAGAGAAGGCCAACGGTGGGCCTCTGTCAGTGGCACTATCACTTGGCAACGTGTTGCCGTGGCAACAGAGAGTTAATGACGGTGGGTGTCTGTGCTGTGGCCCTTTGATGTGGCGTTACGAAGGCAGCTTGGCCGCAGCTCCCTCTGAGGGGTGAGATTGCAGCACCTTGTCCTCTTCTTCTCTCCCCTTCTCTGGCAAGACACTGCAATTACCCACACACTCCTCTCCTCCCGCAAATCACTGTAATTATTCCCCCAGCCTACATGTGCACATTGGCAACAGGTGCCATTTGAATACAGTTCTCATCCTACTACGTTTTACCACCCCCGCCGCACTCCCCTCACATAATGGCCACTTTCACTGACAGTGAGAGACACAAGTCGAAATCCATAGTTTTGTGGTGTTGATGTTAATTTGGCGTCAATAAGTGTTGGTGTCAAATGTAGCAGACACACGAAGCCACTCACACATTTAAATGTTTGGTAAGTTGTGTGTGTGTGGCAGCACACATGCTTGACATCAATCCATGTCATTACATTGAGTGTAAAAAACAGGTCAGAGAGGACTCTGACATCTAAACAGCCCAAACATTTTATCCAGATGTTCTCCACGCCTTTCCTGTCTATGCGCGAAACTGTCAAAATCAGCACAAAATATATAGGAAAATGCAGCCTCTTTAAAATGAAATACATTAGTATCTGTTGCAAGGGCATCAGTTCTTAAGGCTACGGGGCACTATTTTCATGTCCGGATGAAAAGTGTGCCCAAAGTAAACTGCCTGCTACTCAGGCCCAGATGATTTGGATAGAAAACACTCTAAAGTTTCTAAAGCTGTTAAATTTATGGCAGTGAGTATAACAGAACTTATTTTGCAGGCAAAACCCAGAGGAAAAACCATCCAGGAATTTTTTTTTTTGAGGTCACTCTCTTTTCAATGGGATTTCTAAGGCACTTTCTTACAGTTCCTATCACTTCTGAAATCTGACACTGTGGCTGGATTAACAAGAAGTTAATCTTTAAACCGATGTATAACACTTGTATGATTCATTAATTATTTTTATGAGTATTTCTGTTTTTGAACTTGGCCCGCTGCTATTTCACTGGGTGTTGTCAAATCAATCCCGTTAACCTCTTTGGGTATGGGCGAGCAGTATTGAGTAGCTTGGATGAATAAGGTGCCCAGAGTAAACAGCCTGCTACTAAGGCCCAGTTTTTAATATATGCATATTATTAGTAGATTTGGATAGAAAACACTCTGAAGTTTATAAAACTGTTTGAATAATGTCTGTGTGTCTTTAGAACCTTGTTGATTGCTTCTACTGTGAAGGAGGGTGGAATGGGAGCTGAATGAGTCAGAGGTCTGCCAGAGTGGCGTGAGCTGATCACGCTCGCTCACGGTAGAGGTAGCTGCACTCCATCAAATTTCTAAAGTCAAAGGAATTGTCCGGTTGAAACATTATTGAAGATTTATGATAAAAACATCCTAAAGATTGATTCTATACTTCGTTTGACATGTTTCTACGAACTGTAATATGACTTTTCGTCTGAACTTTCGCCTGGAGTTTGGATTGTGTACTAAACGCACAAACAAAAAGGAGGTATTTGGACATAAATGGTGGACTTTATCGAACAAATCAAACATTTATTGTGGAACTGGGATTCCTGGGAGTGCATTCTGTTGAAGATCATCAAAGGCAAGTGAATATTTGAATGCTATTTCTGACTTCTGTTGACTCCACAACATGGCGGATATCTGTATGGCTTGTTTTGTTGTCTGAGCGCTGTACTCAGATTATTGCATGGTGTGCTTTTTCCGTAAAGCTTTTTTGCAATCTGACACAGCAGTTGCATTAAGGAGAAGTGGATCTAAAATTCCATGCATAACAGTTGTATCTTTTATCAATGTTTATTATGAGTATTTCTGTAAATTGCTCTCTGCAAAATCACCGGATGTTTTGGAACTACTGAACATAACGCGCATATGTAAACTGAGATTTTTGGATAAAAATATGAACTTTATCGAACAAAACATACATGTATTGTGTGACATGAAGTCCTATGAGTGTAATCTGATGAAGATCATCAAAGGTTAGTGATTAATTCTATCTCTATTTCTGATTTTTATGACTCCTCTCTTTGGCTGGAAAAATGGCTGTTTTTCTGTGACTAGGTACTGACTTAACACAATCGTTTGGTGTGCTTTTGTCATAAAGCCTTTTTGAAATCAGACACTGTGGCTGGTTTTACAACAGGTTTATCTTTGAAATGGTGTAAAATACATGTATGTTTGAGGAATTTTAATTTTGGGATTTCTGTTGTTTTGAATTTGGCGCCCTGCAATTTCACTGGCTGTTGGCGAGGTGGGACGCTACTGTCCCACATATCCCAGAGAGGTTTAACGGGATTGGCGTGCGAAGGGATCACTAAGAAGTTAAATGTTACTTAATGACCGGAGGGTTTAAAACTTGTTATGGCTACAATCCCGTTAACGGGATAATTGTCATCAACAACCGCTGAATTACATAGCGCCACATTCAAACATTATTACAAAAAATATTTATATTCATGAAATCACAAGTGCAATATAGGAAAACAGAGCTTAGCCTTTTAATCCACCTGTCGTGTCAGATTTTGAAAATATGCTTTACAGCGAAAGCAATCCAAGCGTTTGTGTAAATTTATCGATCGCTCGACAAAACATTATGTACACTTAGCATCAAGTGGCTTGGTCACAAAAATCTGAAAAACAATCAAATTAATTGTTTACCTTTGATGATCTTCGGATGTTTTCACTCATGAGACTCCCAGTTACACAATAAATGTTTATTTTGTTCCATAAAGATCATTTTTATATCCAAAATACCTCAGTTTGTTTGGCGCGTTATGTTCAGAAATCCACAGGAAAGAGCGGTCACGACAACGCAGACAAATTCCAAATGGTTTCCGTAATGTCTACAAAAATATGTAGAACGTTTTTTATAATCAATCCTCAGGTTGTTTTTAAAATATATAATCAATAATATATCAACCGCAACTGTCTTTATCAGTAGGAGAATGAAAGGCAATGGCAGCCCAAACTTTGTTACACATACAAAACACTGCTGGCACCCGGCCATACATTGACGCGATGTTATCGTTATCGCTCATTTTTCTAAATAAAAGCCTGAAACTATGTCTAAAGACTGTTGACACCTTGAGGAAGTGATAGGAAAAGGAATCTGGTTGATATCCCATTAAATGGAGCAAAGGCAGGCTATGGAACATGGAGTTTTCAAAATAGAAGCCACTTCCTGGTTTGATTTTCCTCAGGGTTTCGCCTGCCATATCAGTTCTGTTATACTCACAGACAATATTTTGACAGTTTTGGAAACTTTAGAGTCTTTTCTATCCAATACTAATAATAATTTGCATATATTAGCAACTGAGACTGAGGAGCAGGCCATTTAGTAGAAGAAGTTAAAGTTAAAGTAAACATTTCAGCCTTTCGCCTACAGTGCATTCGGAAAAGTATTCAGACCCCTTGACTTTTTCCATATTTTGTTACGCTACAGCCTTATTCAAAAATGTATTAAATAGTTTTTCCCCCTCATCAATCTACACACAATACTCCCATAATGACAAGCAAAAAACAGGTTTTTCGAATTTTTGCAATTAAAATAAAAATCGAAAACTGAAATATCACATTTACATAAGTATTCAGACCCTTTACTCAGTACTCAGTACTCAGTCCAACATCACTACTCTGGACGGCTCTGACTTAGAATACGTGGACAACTACAAATACTTAGGTGTCTGGTTAGACTGTAAACTCTCCTTCCAGACCCATATCAAACATCTCCAATCCAAAGTTAAATCTAGAATTGCAACAAAGCATCCTTCACTCATGCTGCCAAACATACCCTTGTAAAACTGACCATCCTACCAATCCTCGACTTTGGCGATGTCATTTACAAAATAGCCTCCAATACCCTACTCAACAAATTGGATGCAGTCTATCACAGTGCAATCCGTTTTATCACCAAAGCCCCATATACTACCCACCATTGCGACCTGTACGCTCTCGTTGGCTGGCCCTCGCTTCATACTCGTCGCCAAACCCACTGGCTCCATGTCATCTACAAGACCCTGCTAGTTAAAGTCCCCCCTTATCTCAGCTCGCTGGTCACCATAGCATCTCCCACCTGTAGCACACGCTCCAGCAGGTATATCTCTCTAGTCACCCCCAAAACCAATTCTTTCTTTGGCCGCCTCTCCTTCCAGTTCTCTGCTGCCAATGACTGGAACGAACTACAAAAATCTCTGAAACTGGAAACACTTATCTCCCTCACTAGCTTTAAGCACCAACTGTCAGAGCAGCTCACAGATTACTGCACCTGTACATAGCCCACCTATAATTTAGCCCAAACAACTACCTCTTTCCCAACTGTATTTAATTTTTATTTATTTATTTATTTTGCTCCTTTGCACCCCATTATTTTTTTTATTTCTACTTTGCACATTCTTCCATTGCAAAACTACCATTCCAGTATTTTACTTGCTATATTGTATTTACTTTGCCATCATGGCCTTTTTTGCCTTTACCTCCCTTCTCACCTCATTTGCTCACATTGTATATAGACTTGTTTATACTGCATTATTGACTGTATGTTTGTTTTTACTCCATGTGTAACTCTGTGTCGTTTTATCTGTCGAACTGCTTTGCTTTATCTTGGCCAGGTCGCAATTGTAAATGAGAACTTGTTCTCAACTTGCCTACCTGGTTAAATAAAGGTAAATAAACTTTGTTGAAGCATCTTTGGCAGTGATTACAGCCTCGAGTCTTCTTGGGTATGACGCTACATGCTTAGCACATCTGTATTTGGGAAGTTTCTCCCATTCTGCTCTACAGATCCTCTCAGGTTGGATGGGGAGTGTCGCTGCACAGCTATTTTCAGGTCTCTCCAGAGATGTTCAATCGGGTTCAAGTACGTGGTCTGGCTTTATATATTTGTCCCGAAGCCACTCCTGCGTTGTCTTGGCTGTGTGCTTAGGGTCGTTGTCCTGTTGGAAGGTAAACCTTTGCCCCAGTCTGAAGTCCTGAGTGCTCTGGAGCAGTTTTTCATGAAGGATCTCCCTGACCAAAGCCCTTCTCCCCTGATTGCTCAGTGTAGCCTGGGTGGCCAGCTCTAGGAAGAGTCTTGGTGGTTTCAAACTTCTTACATTTAAGAATGATGGAAGCCACTGTGTTCTTGGGGACCTTCAATGCTGCAGAAATCTGTGCCTCGACACAATCCTGTCTCGGATGTCTATGGACAATTTCTTCGACCTCATGGCTTGGTTTTTGCTCTGACAAGCACTGTCAACTGTTGGACCTTATATAGACAGGTATGTGCCTTTCCAAATCATGTCCAATCAATTGAGTTTACCACAGGTGGACTCCAATCAAGTTGTAGACACATCTCAAAGATGATCAATGGAAACAGGATGCACCTGAGCTCAATTTCGAGTCTCATAGAAAAGGGTCTGAATACTTATGTAAATAAGGTATTTCTGTTTTTTAATTTGAATAAATTTGCTAACATTTCTAAAAACCTGTTTTGGCTTTATCATTATGGGGTATCGTGTGTAGACTGATGAGGGAAAATAGTAATTTCATCCATTTTAGAAAAAGGCTGAAACATAACAAAATGTTATCTATCTCTCTATCTATCTCTCTATCTATCTCTCTATCTATCTATCTATCTATCTATCTATCTATCTATCTATCTATCTATCTATCTATCTATCTATCTATCTATCTATCTATCTATCTATCTATCCCAGACATTGACATTACTCTTGTTCTGATATTTCTTAATTTCTGTCTTTTTAGTTTTTGGATTATGTGTGTATTGTTTTGTATTGCTAGGTATTACTGTACTGTTGGAGCTCGATAGCATCTGCAAATCTGTGTACGCGACCAATACATTTTGATTTGATTCGATTTTGACAGAAGCCTGTGACATGACAGACCAATGAGGACTCATCTCTCGTGATGTCCAACCCCTCCATTATCTCAGCCAATCATCGATCCTGCCTTTCTCCCTACATAGCTCAGTGTTTCCTCCTTGACTAAACTAGGCTCATAATTTAAAATGTTTAGTCATATTTACGGATCCCATACAAGTTTGTAATTAAGGCTTATAAATGTTCACATGTTCAAAAAGGCATTTCTGTACACAAAAATGATCCAAATGGCACTACTATGAACTAGGAATTAGCGTCAAAGGCCCATGATTCTGAATCCGGTCACATATCTGCATGCTCCTAAGTGCCAACCCCGTAAAAACGAGCATATCTCTTTATTTCTATTTTCGTCAGGCCATCTGTGCTGGGTTCAGCTGGCCTTTTATAGCCCTCACCTGTCATGACACAAATACACCATGGAACACACAAGTTCACTGGCTATTATATAAAAACAGAGAGAGAAAAAAACTGCACTACTGTAGCTTTCTAGCTTTCTGACAACTGGGGAACTTTGTGCTTATAGAGAATATGGGAGAATATAGAAGTGGAATGCACTGTCACTAAGATGATATAAGGAGACTGGTTAGCAGAGTGAATGTGATTAGGATGGTGTATCAGGTGTCCCCTGTCTCCATTTGGAGTGGATCTTGTCCCAAGGTAGCAGCATGCAGACACATCTTCAGTCACACCCATCCATATGAAACCCTTGTAAATACACCATGTTAATGCCGGGCCCCACATTATGCATGTAAAGCATTTTGCTGGCTTTTAGTTTAATGCACGACAGACACTCAACTAAACACAGCCTGTGGGGACAGATCAATTTGCGGATAAACATATTGATGGCAATGACTTTCTGGGAGTACCCACTCTCTCTCTGTATCTCTGTGTGCTGTGCAATGCCAGTGCTGGACTTCTCCTCCACTTCCCCAGGCCCAGAAACAGCCAGGGTGAGAAAGTGCTCTCCTGCCCTCCCTCCCTATCCCCCCTCCACTCTTTTTCTTCTTGGGCACAATTTGTTGGACATGGGGGCCATGTTCAAAGTTTAATGCTGTTTGTTTTATATCCCTTCCTCATTTCCCTATATATAATTGTATGATGACATTCTCTACATTCCATAAAATATTCATGAATGTCATTACTAATATCTTTCGTAGATCATCTAATTTGATCCTTCTGTCTGCTTTTATCTCTGCTGCCCCACACTAGAGGACTGTGATCTGTACGTGTGTGTGTGTGTGTGTGTGTGTGTGAGTGAGTGAGTGTGTGTGTGCTCTGCGTGTGGATATACCCTGTGAATGTATAAATGCAGTGTGTGTGTGTGTGTGTGTGTGTGTGTGTGTGTGTGTGTGTGTGTGTGTGTGTGTGTGTGTGTGTGTGTGTGTGAGTGAGTGTGTGTGCTCGGCGTGTGGATATACCCTGTGAATGTATAAATGCAGTGTGTGTGTGTGTGTGTGTGTGTGCGTGTGTGTGTGTGTGTGTGTGTGTGTGTGTGTGTGTGTGTGTGTGTGTGTGTGTGTGTGTGTGTGTGTGTGTGTGTGTGTGTGTGTGTGTGTGTGTGAGTGAGTGTGTGTGCTCTGCATGTGGATATACCCTGTGAATGTATAAATGCAGTGTGTGTGTGTGAGTGCTAGAGGAGATGTACTGCCTCTGTGTCTAGGAGGTGTCACACCACAATGCATCACGCCTGAATCGGTTCCATTTACGTCAAAGTATTATTCTGCACTTCACCTCTTCCTGATGTGTCTGCATGGGCCATATTTCTCCTACTTCTCCTGCTCTGCATTGATTCATCTGAGTCTAAATCTCAGTCATTTCCTGGTAAGGAGGTGTGGGATTCTCCTGTTCCAGAGATGGCTCCCTATGCTCTGCCCTGTCCTGACCTTTAATATAGAAGCAATGCCTCTCACCACCTAGCTGTGTTCCCCAAGAAAATGTTAACTGCCCTATCAATCATTCAGAGCCTAATTTCGCTTACATGAAACATGCATTACGGCACATGCAAAACATCTATATATATAATTTTGACGGGGATTAGGGAAGAAGTCATGAATTATGATGTGGACTCCTCTCTCAATCCTCTCTGCGTGTACACAGGGATATTAATAGTTGTAAACGATCAATATTTGTCCCCCATTGCCGAGTTACTCATATCACAGTTGAGGGATTATATGACCCTTTTTTTATTGAATGCAATTTTCCACGTGATACAATAATGCTGACATGTGGCAAGAAGTAACCGATCTCCATCGTTAAAGTTTATGTAAGGGAAGTGCTTCAATAGGCCTGATTAAAATGTAAATTTGTTGTATTCTCCATTCCTCCTTAATTTGCAGGTTTAATAACAGGCATGTCTTTGGCATGTGCTTTGGTCAGAGAAACCCTTTGGTTCTGTCTGGGTCTGACAGAGAGATGAAAGATGAAATGGAGATTGTGACTGATGCAAGTACTGTGCTGCTGATTGAAGGAGAGGCACAATTATCACAAGATTGATTGGGCTTTGTCTGAACCCATAGTACACCATATTCTGATTAGTGTATCAGAGGTGTCTGTGTGTGTTTGTGTGTGTGTGTGTTTGTGTGCCAGTTTGTGTTTGTGTGTACTTGTGACTGATCAGGGGGATTGGGGAGGGGTTTTTAATGATGGAGAAAAACCAAACTCTGTGTCTTCATCCACCTTACTGAGTGGAATGTAATGGGTCAGGTATTATAGATGGGTTAGCTGACAACGTCTCGAAAACAATGTGTGTGCTTCAATGGGGTAGAAGGCCCTGTGTTGTTGTGATTCTGGATGGCCAGATAGCTAGCTACATAGATAGCTAGCAACAATGACAAGAACCTGCCATGTGGGGAATCGTAAGTGGCACATTTCATCTAGTTCCATCTTGTTCTTGATACCATGTCTTGTTTTGAGGTGTTTTGACTGATTTCATGTCAATGATAATAAAACATTTGCTAGCTGCTAGCTTCTTGGTGACAGGGGGGCAGTATTGAGTAGCTTGTATGAATAAGGTGCCCAGAGTAGACTGCCTGCTACTCTGTCCCAGATGCTAATATATGCATATTATTAGTAGCATTGGATAGAAAACACTGACGTTTCTAAAACTGTTTGAATAACATAACATATGTTTGAAGTTGGGGCTCGACTTAACACAAGTTGTTTGAAGAGTGATGCAAGAGCGGAGAGGGGGGGGGTAAAGAAATTGTGTAACATAACTCATATGGCAGGCGAAAACCCGAGAAAAATCCAACCAGGAAGTGGGAAATCTGAGGCTTGTAGTTTTTTTAAACTCAGCCCCTATTGTAGATACAGTGGGATATTGGTTATGTTGCACTTCCTTAGGCTTCCACTAGATGTCAACAGTCTTTAGGACGTTGTTTCAGGCTTCTACTGTGAAGTGGGACCAAATGAGAGAGGAATGAGTCAGGTGTCTGGCAGAGTGCCACAGGCTCTGAGGCACGGTCACGAGAGAGTTAGCTCTCATTCCATTGCTTTTCTACAGACATAGGAATTCTCCAGTTGGAATATTATTGAAGATTTATGATAAAAACATCCTAAAGATTGATTATATTCTTAGTTTGACAAGTTTTTACGGGCTGTAACAGAACTTTTTGAACTTTTTGTCTGACGTTCGGCTGGACCTGAACGAGCTTTTGGATTTGTTTACCAAACGCCCTAACAAAAGAAGCTATTTGGACATAAATGATGGACATTATCGAACAAAACAATAATTTATTGTGGAACTGCGATTTCTGGGAGTGCATTCGGATGAAGATCATCAAAGGCAAGTGAATATTTATAATGCTATTTATGACTAATGTTGACTACCCAAAATGGCAGATATCTTTTTGTTCTGCTTTGTTGTCTGAACGCTGTACTCAGATTATTGCATGGTTTGCTTTTTCCGTAAGTTTTTTTTAAATCTGACACAGCGGTTGCATTAAGGAGAGGTATATCTCTAATTCCATGTATAACACTTGTATTTTCATCAACATTTATAATGAGTATTTCTGTAAATAGATGTGGCTCTCTGCACAATCACCGCATGTTTTAGAACTACTGAACGTAACGCGCCAATGCAAAATGAGATTTTTTTATATAAATATGCACTTTATGCACTGATTTAAAAAATGCTTTACAGCGAAAGCACCACAAACGATGTTTGGTCACCACCAACTCACAGAAAAACACAGCCATTTTTCCAGCCAAAGAGAGGAGTCACAAAAAGCACAAATAGAGATCAAATTAATCACTAACCTTTGATGATCTTCATCAGATGACACTCATAGGACTTCATGTTACACAATACGTGTATGTTTTATACATGTATTGTGTAACATGAAGTCCTATGAGTGTCATCTGATGAAGATCATCAAAGGTTAGTGATTAATTTGATCTCTATTTGTGCTTTTTGTGACTCCTCACTTTGGCTGGAAAAATGGCTGTGTTTTTCTGTGAGTTGGTGGTGACCAAACATCGTTTGTGGTGCTTTCGCTGTAAAGCATTTTTTAAATCAGACACTGTGGCTGGATTAACGAGAATTTTATCTTTGAAATGTTGTAAAATACTTGTATGCTTGAGGAATTTTAATTATGAGATTTTTGTTGTTTTGAATTTGGCGCCCTGCACTTTCACTGGCTGTTGGCGAGGTGGGACGCCCACATATCCCAGAGAGGCTAGCTAAAAAACTATTGTAACAATGTATTTGAGAGATAACAAGTGCTCATTGTGCTAAAGTATTTAAGTTTTCAATAGACTGTCTGTTTTGTCCTGAGCTAAGCAATCGATCCGTCTGTTGTAACCTAATGCCAAGACCAAACATTTTGAGTGAAGAAAACCCAATTTCCTTATATGTCATTTGCATAGGTATGTTTTACTGCTCACTTTATTTAATATTACGGTAAGTAGCACTGTGAAACATATTGTACAGGTTATTAGCTCTATTCTATAGGTCCAGTTTGGTTGTCTGCACTGCACTGCACCAAGCCCAAAGCCTTAGTGGTAGTGTACAGTAGCTGACGGAGCTCCTATTCCTGGGTGGCTCTCGTGGTGGTCAAGCCTCACTCTGGCCTCCCTACGTGTGCCATGATTTCTAACCGCTCCCCCTCTCCTCCAGAACCTCCACACTGGATCTCCTCTGCACCACCACTGGAGGCCTCTACACCATTTCTTTACCCCCCCCCCCTCTCCGCTCTTGCATCACTCTTCAAACAACTTGTGTTAAGTCGAGCCCCAACTTCAAACATCCATTTTGAACAAACTTAAACTATCTGGTGTGAGAAAAAAACCCTACGAGTCTTATTTGCCCAGCATCGCCATTCTCCCCTCCCCCTTGTTTGTTTATCATCATTGAAGCACACTCGCTCCAGGTTGTTGCGTCAGAGTGTTGCAGTGCCGAGCGAGGCAGAGGCCTGTGTAGTGCTATGTGCTGTTTGTGTAGTGTTGTTGGTTCAGCACGGATTTCTTCAGTTAGTAAATCCCCATGGCTAGTCTCCTGAGCCCTAGTCAGTCAGTGTAGTACCGAGCAAAGGCCAGTACAGCTAGCTACGTAACACAGAAATTACACCACATAGCTAAGATACCTCATCTTGACCTCTGACTGAATCCCTCTCAGCAGGAACGTTCCTCCCCTCCTTTCGTTCCTCCATCCCTCCCTCCTTCCTTCCCTCCACCCGGCCGTGTTCTCCCTATCCAGACTGCAATACAAGGCCTTTAAATAATTACACACAAAAGTCTTCCAGAGTGGCCGACTGGAAAGCCCGGGGTTGGGAAGTTAACCCTTTCCTCACGGTACTATAAATCAGCACATGAAAGTCACTTACTGCTCTCAGCCCAGCCAGCGTTCCCGGCGTTTCCGCCTCCTGGCACAAACAGCTTTCCAGAAGCAGAGTGAAATAGTCATGGCAGAAGCTCATCAGATTTTTTCTGAAAGGGAGAGCTGTCCAAATCAAATCAAATCAAATTTATTTATATAGCCCTTCGTACATCAGCTGATATCTCAAAGTGCTGTACAGAAACCCAGCCTAAAACCCCAAACAGCAAGCAATGCAGGTGTAGAAGCACGGTGGCTAGGAAAAACTCCCTAGAAAGGCCAATACCTAGGAAGAAACCTAGAGAGGAACCAGGCTATGTGGGGTGGCCAGTCCTCTTCTGGCTGTGCCGGGTGGAGATTATAACAGAACATGGCCAAGATGTTCAAATGTTCATAAATGACCAGCATGGTCGAATAATAATAAGGCAGAACAGTTGAAACTGGAGCAGCAGCACAGTCAGGTGGAAGTTGAAACTGGAGCAGCAGCATGGCCAGGTGGACTGGGGACAGCAAGGAGTCATCATGTCAGGTAGTCCTGGGGCATGGTCCTAGGGCTCAGGTCAGTTGAAACTGGAACAGCAGCATGGCCAGGTGGACTGGGGACAGCAAGGAGTCATCATGTCAGGTAGTCCTGGGGCATGGTCCTAGGGCTCAGGTCCTCCGAGAGAGAGAAAGAAAGAGAGAAGGAGAGAATTAGAGAACGCACACTTAGATTCACACAGGACACCGAATAGAACAGGAGAAGTACTCCAGATATAACAAACTGACCCCAGCCCCCCGACACATAAACTACTGCAGCATAAATACTGGAGGCTGTCCAAACCTGTTTAGTGATCTGAATGAGAGTGGATGTGTCCAAAACATCTCCCTATTACCTATGTATTACTGTGCAGCCGTATTCATCGACCTGGCCAAGGCTTTCGACTCTGTCATCTCCACATTCTTATTGGCAGACTCAACAGCCTTGGTTTCTCTAATGATTGCCTCGCCTGGAACACCAACTACTTCTCTGATAGAGTTCAGTGTGTCAAATCGGAGGGCCTGTTGTCCAGACCTCTGGCAGTCTCTATGGGGGTGCCATAGGATTAAATTCTCGGGCCGACTCTCTTCTCTGTATACATCAATGATGTCGCTCTTGTTGCGGGTGATTCTCTGATCCACCTCTAAGCAGACGACACCATTCTGTATACCTCTGGCCCTTCGTTGGTCACTGTGTTAACTAACCTCCAGACGAACTTCAATGCCATATAACTCTCCTTCCATGGCCTCCAACTGCTCTTAAATGCAAGTTAAACTAAATGCATGCTCTTCAACCGATCAATGCCGCACCTGCCAGCCCGTCCAGCAGCACTACTCTGGACGGCTCTGATTTAGAATATGTGGATAACTACAAGTACCTAGGTGTGTGGTTAGACTGTAAACTCTTCTCCGAGACTCACATTAAGCATCTCCAATCCAAAATTAAATGTCCTATTTCGCCACATAGCCTCCTTCACTCATGCTGCCAAAAATACCCTCTTAAAACTGACCATCCTACCGATCCTCAACTTTGGCGATGTCATTTATAAAATAGCTTCCAACACTCTACTCAACAAATTGGATGCAGTGCCATCCGTTTTGTCACCAAAGCCCCATATTCTACCCACCACTGTGACCTGTACGCTGTCGTTGGTTGGCCCTCGCTCACTCTCGTCATCGCCAGGTCATCTACAAGTTTCTGCTAGGTAAAGCCCCGCCTTATCTCAGCTCACTGGTCACCATAGCTGCACACACTCATAGCACGTGCTCCAGAAGGTATATCTCACTGGTCACCCCCAAAGCCAATTCATCCTTTGGCCGCTTTTCCTTCCAGTTCTCTGCTGCCAATGACTGGAACGAACTGCAAAAATCACTAAAGCTGGACACTCATATCTCCCTCACTAGCTATAAGCACCAGCTGTCAGAGCAGCTCACAGATCACTGCACCTGTACATAGCCAATCTGTAAACACCCCATCAAACTACCTCATCCCCATACTGTATTTATATTGTAATTACTTAGCCACCATGGCCTATTTATTGCCTTAACTCCCTTATCTAACCTCATTTGCACTCACTGTATATAGACTTTTTGAGTTATTTTTTTCTACATTATTATTGACTGTATGTTTTGTTTATCCCATGTTTAACTGTGTGTTGTTGTATGTGTCAAACTGCTTTGCTTTATCTTGGCCAGGTCACAGTTGCAAATGAGAACTTGTTCTCAACTAGCCTACCTGGTTAAATAAAGGTGAAATAAAATACAAATAAAAAATGTATATAGTGCACTTTTAACCAGAGCTGGGACACTATTATTAGCTACAGTATATAGTGTTAACTTGGTCAGGGCCCAGCCAGTGTCTTGAAAGGGGAGGATAGTGGAGAGAGAAAAGTTAGGCTTGTTGAATGCAGGGTTAAATTGAAATGGAGGAAATGGTTGAGGGAGGGTTAATATCAAAGAGAGAGTCTATGGAGCTGTCCACTGCTGGTGCTGATACACAGTAGCACTCAGAGGGAGATGCAACAGGAATGTATGGCATAGGATAAAAGCTGGTATATGAATAATTCCTCATATGCGCTCCATTAAACATCAACCAAGTTCAAAGAATGACAAGGGAGCATAAACAAATGTTCTATTCAGGGTTACGCTATGTGCTTTGCTACTACTTAACCAACTTATACCTTCAATATCATAGCATATTACTTTTATCTGTGCTTTTAGTAACCACAGTGAACTAAAACTAACACTCACTCAGCACACAAACGGTTTGATCTCAGATTATGTGGAACACATCTCACCAGTGGGAGAGGGTGCTAGCGAGCATCAAGAGGCAAGCTGTACTTTTCATCATCTTTGCATGCCAAGTGTAGGTTGCCTTGGACGCAGGCACAGGGATCTGGCTTTGCACAGGCTGGAGGAGGAAAACCCAGGCGCACAGCTTGGCTCCTGGTAATGCAGATGGCGGTGATAGTATATGAGGGTTATGTGCAAACGGAATGCCAATGAATACTTATGTGTTTAAAGCACATTGTCGTGGTGGTGGGAGGATCCTGCAGGAGGCTGTTGCAGTGGCTTCATCTCAGCCCAGAGCAGAGTGTGAGGGTTTGGGGAGAGGGGCAGTGGAGTTGGGCTTAGGGGCTGGTGGAACTTCCTCTCTCTGTCTTTTTGTCAGTCTGTATAAAACACTCAGAATGATAGAAGAGGGTGCATATTCACACACACAGGCAAAACACACAAGAATGCATGTGCAAGTTACTATCATGTTACATATAATGTAGTAAAATGAAGAACAAACATACACACACACACTAGTGATGTGTGGGTTGACTCAAAACCCACAGTCCCCATGGTGATATCCGGGCAGACAGGTTTAGGGTCATGACATATTGTGTGGTTGAAGGGTAGGTAGGTGGGTGGCGAGCGTGTTTAATAAAGAGAAAACAATAGCTTAAAAATCCATAAATGTATTTTTGTAGAATTTATATCTATAAGCTTCATTGAGGTTTTCCATAAAAAAATGTAGGCTATCAGGCATTAGTGCAAGCTTTATGTCCTTTTTATTTATTTATTTATTACCTTTATTTAACCAGGCAAGTCAGTTAAGAACACATTCTTATTTTCAATGAAGGCCTGGGAACAGTGGGTTAACTGCCTGTTCAGGGGCAGAACGACAGATTTGTACCTTGTCAGCTCGGGGGTTTGAACTCGCAACCTTCCGGTTACTAGTCCAACGCTCTAACCACTAGGCTACGCTGCCGTCCTAACTGTACTCGTGTCAAATAGCCTACATGCCAATTGCAAAATTATTTTGAGAACGGACAGAAAACATTAGCATCAAACCACTGAGTTAAATTCAATAAGAGAAAAGCTGTGAAATGGAGAAAAGAGAGGGCCAGAAAAGTAATGTTTGGGAAAGATTTGGTTAAATGTTAAAAGAGAATGATAGCAGTGCTGGCTATGTTATGTGGGATTTTTGTGAGGCGCTATACAAATTCGACAAGTTGGGTATTTCAAATAGGCCTATGGCACATCAAGGGAACTGTAGCCTACTGTTCAGATGGGTTAAATGGAAGCTGAAATCTGGACACTGACTGTAGGTCTATAACCTCTCACATAGCCTTAATGAACTCTTTTTGCAGTAAAATGATACACCAAATGTAGGCAACATTTTGACTCGGGAGCAGGAGTGGAGAAATATGACACTGGATGAAAAGGGTTAATATCAGCGGATATCTTTACATAACACGTTTTTGATATTCTAGAGCAGGTATTCCCCCAGGGGTACGCACAATGTGATTCACACAAATATATATATGTAAAATTAAATTACTTTATTTCACATTTTCAAATAGTCCATTTATGCTTTCCAACAGGGCTATACATTTTGATGAGGTTTTTTTCTCACCTGAGTAGCCTCGTTTCTCTGCCAAAAATAAAATTAAAGCATCTAGTGTTCAGCGAAATAACAACACAATGTCACAAACAGGTAGCCTAGTCAAATAATTAACATCCAATCACATTAACTGTTACTCTCTCGCGGAAATTCCACTAAAGGTCCGTATGTAGCCAAACGTAGCTGCTGCTCATGTTGGTATCTCTACTGATGGTGCAAAAGCCATGACAGGTAGACATAGTGGAGTGCTAACGAGCGCGCAAGCAGTTGCTCCCGACACCACTTGGGTACACTGCAGCATCCACCGAAAGTCTCTTGCTGCCAATGGAATGCCTGACAGCTTAAAAGACGTTTTGGTCACTACAGTAAAAATGGTTAACTTTGTTAAAGCAAGGCCTCTGAACTCTTGTGTATTTTCTGCACTATGCAATGATATGGGCAGCGACCATGTAACGCTTTTACAACATACAGAAGTGCGCTGGTTATCAAGGGGCCAATTATTGACACGTTTTCTTAAATTGAGAGACGAGCTTAAAGTTTTCTTTACTGACCATCATTTTCACGTGTCTGACTGCTTGTATGATGATGAGCTTCTCACACTACTGGCCTATCTGGGTGATGTTTTTTCTCACCTGAATGATCTGAATCTAGGATTACAGGGACTCTCCGCAACTATATTCAATGTGCGGGACAAAATTGAGGCTATGATTAAGAAATTGGAGCTCTTCTCTGTCTGCATTAACAAGGACAACAAACAGGTCTTTCCATCATTGTATGATTTTTTTGTGTGCAAATGAACTCAAGCTTACAGACAATGTCAAATGTGATATAGTGAAGCACCTGAGTGAGTTGGGTGCACAATTACGCAGATACTTTCCCGAAACGGATGACAAAACTACTGGATTCGTTATCCCTTTCATGCCCACCCTCCAGTCCACTTACCGATATCTGAACAACAGAGCCTCATCGAATTTGCCACAAGCGGTTCTGTGAACATTTGATTTAATCAGAAGCCACTGCCAGATTTCTGGATTGAGCTGCGCTTAGAGTATCCTGCCATGGCAAATTGCATTTAGGGCTAGGCCCCTTTTTGTCTCAATTTTCACCTGAATGACATGCCCAAAATAAACTGCCTGCTGCTCAGGCCCTGAAGCCAGGATATGCATATAATTGGTACCATTGGAAAGAAAACACTTTTAAGTTTGTAGAAATGTTAACATAATGTAGGAGAATTTAACATAATAGATATGGTAGGGAAAAATCCAAAGAAAAACCAACCATAATTTTTTGGGGGAGTGACCATCCTCTTAGAATGGCAAGTATAAGGTCATATTGAAAACTAGCTCCATGGATGCAAATCCTATGGCTTCCACTGGGTGTCAGCAGTCTATGTTCAAGGTTTCAGGCTTGTAACTTCAAAAACGAATAAGAAATATCAGTTTTAGTACAGGGACACAGTCTTGGAAATTCGTCTTTGTGCGCACCATGAAGACAGGACACACCTGCTTAAATCTGTTTCCTATTGAACATACTTTTTTCTGTAAGAAATATTATAATTTGCTAAGATTTTAGGGTATCTGAGGAGTAAATAGAAACGTATTTTGACTTGTTGAAAAAAAGTTTAGGGGTAGATTTTCTGATTCCTTTCTTTGCATGCTGAACAATTGGATTACTCAAATCGATGGCGCCAACTAAACTGACTTTTTGGGATATAAAGAAGGATTGTAATTAATTAACCTCTTGGTGTTAGGGGGCAGTATTTTCATTTTTGAAAACAATTTTTTTTCCTGTTTTAAACGGAATATTTTGTCAAGAAATGATGCTAGAATATGCATATAATTGACAGCTTTGGATAGAAAACACTCTAACGTTTCCAAAACTGTAAAGATATTGTCTGTGAGTATAACAGAACTGATGTTGCAGGCGAAAGCCTGAGGAAAAATCCAATCCGGAAGTGCCCCAGGTTTTGAAAGAGCTGCGTTCCAAAGACTCCCTATTCAGCTGTGAATGTCCCATCAACGAGCAACGTATTCCCCAAGGTGTCTAGAGCATTGTGACGTAGTTTTACGCATTTCTGTTGAAGAATAGCCGTAGGCTGCCACATTGCGTAAGTGGTCACATGGTGGCTCCGAGAGAGATTCTCGCATAAAATATAGAGGTAGCCATTACTCCAATCGGTCCTAGTGAAAAACCAATTGTCCCGACGGATATATTATCGAAGAGATATTAGAAAAACACCTTGAGGATGGATTCTAAACAACGTTTGCCATGTTTCTGTCGATATTATAGAGCTAATTTGGAATATTTTTCTGCGTTGTGGTGACCGCAATTTCCGGGCGATTTCTCAGCCAAACGTGAAGAACAAACGGAGCTATTTCGCCTACAAAAACAATCTTTTGGGAAAAAATGAACTTTGGCTGTCTACCTGGGAGTCTCGTGAGTGAAAACATCCGAAGTTCATCAAAGGTAAACGATTTAATTTGATTGCTTTTCTGATTTCCGTGACAAGGTTGCCTGCTGCTAGCAAGGCATAATGCTATGCTAGGCTATGATAAACTTACACAAATGCTTGTCTAGCTTGTCTAGCGTTGGCTGTAAAGCATATTTTGAAAATCTGGCAGGGTGATTAACAAAAGGCTAAGCTGTGTTCCAATATATTTCACTTGTGATTTTCATGAATAGGAATATTTTCTTGGAAGATTTATGTCCGTTGCGTTATGCTAATTAGTGTCAGATGATGACAACGGTCCCGTTCACGGGATGGGGTGTCACTACAGGTTGAACGACACTACACGTTAAAGCTGGGACCCTTTGGATGATAAATCAGAGGAAGATTTTTTAAATGTAATTGAATATTTAATCTCTATTTGTGAATTTATGAAAACTGTGCCAGGGGAAAAATATTTTGATGTGGGGCGCCATCCTCAAATAATTGCATGGCATGTTTTCGCTGTAATAGCTACTGTAAATTGGACAGTGCAGTTAGATTAACAAGAACCGATATACAACATTTATATGTACCTAAATGTTTAATATCCATAATTTCTATGATTACATATTTGAATTGCGCACCCTCCAGTTTCACCGGAAGTTGTGGGATGCCTAACCCTAATAGACACGTATGCCCTTTGCAACCACGTACCTATGTTAGAGTAGATTCTCTGCCCTCACTAGCATGAAAACTAAATACCGGCACAGACTTTGTGTGGAAAATGATTTAAGACTGAGACTCTCTCCAATACAACCCAACATTGCAGAGTTATGTGCATCCTTTCAAGCACACAATTCTCATTAACTTGTGGTGAGTTATTCACCATTTTCGATGAAAAAATAAGTTTTTCTTTGTAATATGGTATTTGAGGTATATTACAAATTTGGTATATAATTGAGGTAATATGTAGATGTAAGTATAGTTATTAAAGAGACTATGCATAGATAATAACAGAGTAGCAGTAGCATAGAAGAAATGCAAATAGTCTGGGTAGCCATTTGATTAGCTGTTTAGGAGTCTTATGACTTGGGGGTAGAAGCTGTTAAGAAGCCTTTTGGACCTAGACTTGACGCTCTGGTACCGCTTGCCGTGTGGTTACAGATAGAACAGTCTATGACTAGGGTGACTGGAGTCTTTGATCATTTGTAGGGCCTTCCTCTGACACTGCCTGGTATAGAGGTCCTGGATGGCAGGAAACTTGGCCTCTGCGATGTATTGGGCCGTACGCACTACCCTCTGTAGTGTCTTAAGGTCGGAGGCCGAGCAGTTGCCATACCAGGCAGTGATGCAACATGTCAGGATGCCAAATATTTTCAATCTCCTGAGGGGGAATAGGCTTTGTCATTCCCTCTTCACGACTGTCTTGTTGTGTTTGGACCATGATAGTTTGTTGGTGATATGGAACTTGAAGCTCTCAACCTGCTCCACTACAGCACCATTGATGCGAATGGGAGCGTGCTCGTTCCTCCTTTTCTTATAGTCCACAATCCTTGGCTTCTAGTTTGGGTATGTACGTACAGTCAGCGTACGTCATTGATGCACTTATTGATGAAGCCAGTGACTGATGTGGTGTACTCCTCAATGCCATCGGAAGAATCCTGGAACATATTCCAGTCTGTGCTAGCAAAAGTCCTGCATCTGCGTCATCTGACCACTTCTTTATTGACCTTAGTCACTGGTGCTTCCTGCTTTGGTGTTTGCTTGTAAGCAGGAATCAGGAGGATAGAATAATCTTCAGATTTGTCAAGGGCAAGGGAGAGCTTTGCATGCGTCTCTGTATGTGGAGTAAAGATGGTCTAGAGGTTTTTTTCCTGTAGTTGACATTTAACATGCTGGTCTAAAATAGGTCAAACGGATTTAAGTTTCCCTGCATTAAAGTCCCCGGCCACTAGGAGCTCCGACTCTGGATGAGCGTTTTCCTGTTTGCTTATGGCCTTATACAGCTATACTCCCTGGACTCATACGGTATCAAGGAGATTTCTGGGGTCCGGATTGGATACATGTAGAAACTGTCCCATTACGGAGAATATCCTAGCTCCGTATATGAAATTATAGACATGCGTATCTGGAGCATGTCTACTCCTTATATTTAATAAAATGTCAGATATACGGAAATACACTTTTGCCCAGTGTGATTTCATTCTTTCAGCATCTTGAGAGAATGCAAATGTGCAGTTTGATACCGTTTGTACCAGTGCTATCTTTATCAGCATCATAAAAGCTGATAGTATAAATAAAATATGCATATATTGTTTTATTTAATAAAATAAGCCAAACTGAAATCATATAAGAAACATGTTGGGTCATTTTCACAGCTTTCTATTTCCTTACAATTGGTCAAATTGATGTAATTTGAAAATTTTGCACAGAAAATATTTCTAGTTTTTTTAATTTGTTCATTTCTCCCTGGTTACTAAACATCTTTGCTCCTTGGAAGAAGCAGAGATGACAAATAACTTTTGATATTGTCAGCATTAATTTGATTGATTTTTGACATTATTCTGGTGAGCAAGGGTTTATTTAGTCTTCTAGGGGAACATAATGGAAGAAGAGAAGCACATGCATCTAATTATACAAACAAATAGCCTACTAAAATGTTGGTAGCCTAAAGCACATTTTCTATATTATTTTCTATCTTAGCAGGTTAGGGTCGGGCCTTTTCACTTCATCACATATAGTCAGGCGGTTGAGGATGGGTTGTATGCAATTGCGGGCGGTTGCGGGTGAACGAACAAACAAACACACACACACAAACACAACAAAATAACATTTTCACAAACTTGTAGTATAGCACGCTTCAGATGTGACCTACTTATAGATACACTCCACAACCACAATATTAACATGATCAATCATACCGCACCACTACACCATGAGATGGTATGTTGCTACGGAACAAACAGTATTTAGTCGACGTGAGGTTTTTGTTTTTGTGTGAAACATTGCCTGGAGAGGGGGCAAAATAATTAAACAGTCTTTTAAATTATGCTGTCAGTTATTAGCTACTTATTATTAATTATCTTCAAATGAGCGTGACTAAGTGTGGTATCCACCCTGGAATTTAATGAACAATCGCTGTTCATATTTCAAATCTTAGGCTCTGAGTTCACAAGTCTACTCTTTCTGTGTAAAACTGTATTTCGGCTCTGTAGTCTCAGCCCATAGTTAGGCCTACCAGTGAACATTTACACTGTACACGGCCAAAACTAATCAAACTTTGTCTTTCTCCCCCTCTCTCTCTTTCTCCTCCATGCTTCTGCCTCTGGTGCTGCTCTGACTCAGGTAAGAAATGTTTCTATCATTCAACCAATCAGTAGCGACATAGCCCTTAGTTAGCTACACCCTGACAGCATGCCTGCATGCAGAGATTTAGATGTGTAAAAATGGCAGCAGTCACATTTCCCCAACATGAACAACATTGGCCTGGTGGATTGCATAGTAAATCCCCTCCCTGTGCATCCTTTGTGTGGGACCTTTATCAAGACTGATATTCCTCTGGTAATAAAACCCATTTGACAGGTTGGGAGGTGCGAGGAGCTAAAGATGCTCGCTCACGGAAAACAGCTTAGGCTGCCACTGCTGGGGCTCTTCATCCCTACACGCCGCGCCACACCACACCGCCAGCACCGCACGCAGGCAGCCTTCATGTGACAGGCCCCAATTTATGACAAATGGCTGAACGCAGAGCAGGCTAACAGGGAGGTAATGGCCACTGGCTCATTAATACGCTGGGTCACCGTGGGCCTGGGCCTGGGCCTGCATGGGCCTGCCTCTGTCTCCCCTCCCTTCCTCGAGGAGAGAGAGAAAGACCGGCAGACAGGCAGACAGACAGGTTCTCCACATGAGGTCTTGGATGACTCAACTACTGATGTTTGACCTCCTTCCACCCAGATGTACTCCCTCATTGAAATTTGATTACAACTCTAATTTTCTGGTCAAGAGGGGTCTAGAGGGGTCTCCTAAATAGACCCTGACCTCTAACCCCCTGCCATTGGCCCTAGGGGTGACAGAGAGGTACAGCCTGTGATAATTCCCACGGCAACACTGCTCAATTCCACCTTAATTGCCATCGCTATCCAATAAAACTATTTTTTATTGACGCTCACGGACGTCCCAACTGTACCCTGAACACCTCTTCCAAAAATCAATAGGCAGGCTCAGCATTCTCTCGCTTCCTTCCTTCCTATCTCCCCCTCACTCTTTCTCCTCCACCCTCTCTCACTCTCTCTCGACCCTCTCTCCCTCACTCTCTCTCTGTCCAGACTCCTTAACAAAGGGCTCTCGAAGGGTCCAGGCACAAACTGCTGGCCCTGTCTTTCTATTAATAAATGGCATTAACTACCTGGCCCTTGAGGGACTATTCATTTTAAAGATGAAGTACCCTAAAGTACAACACAATGCCGTCTCATTTTTACTGCTACCTCATTACTGCTCATGGCGTCTCTAGACTCATCTCTTAACCCCCCCTCCCTTTCCTTCATCCCTCTATCCCTCCATCTCTGCCTCTCCGACTCACTCCTCTTATTCACTGCCTGTGCACACACAGCATCTCGTTGCTGCTGGTGCAATCAACAGCGAAACAAGAAACATTATTATGATGATGATAATGGCCAAGGAGAAGTTCCCTTTAAGATAGATTTCAAATGTTCTAAAACTACCATCAGCCTTTGAATGGCCTGATTTCCAGCTCTTAAAGCAGGGGAGTAATCGTCATGATAAAACTAATGCGTTGCATTAAAGTGTGTTATACTAGGGTAATTACAATATATTAATCTGCTTTATTGTGGAGTTTGTGTGTATCTATCTGCACAATAAGCTGCCCAAGCAATTTACCAGGATCCATTTCAACCCTGTTCCATGGTCAGCTGAATGGGTTACAGCAGATAGGCCCTCTCTCTTTTTTAATTACTAGCCCTTTGAATGTAAGCACAATATCCCATCTCTATTTCTGGACCATGGTAATATCAGGATCAAAGAGATCGCTGCATGCAGATAAATAAAGAAACGCAGAAGCAACATTTTGATTGGCGCCTCTCATTTGCCACCATACATCATTTTAGGGTTTTCTGCAGAAGATGAATCAGAATGGAAGCATGGAATTGTCTTCCTCTGAGTCTGAATGTCAAAATATTTGTTCCAGGATTAGGTTTGTTTTAGAATCCTGGCGAATGGGTGTTGGGGAAGGGAGGGTTTGAAGTTCTGGATGAACAACCTCATTATCCCCAACCCAGCACACAGTTATTCCCTATGAAGTGGAGATAAAAGGACTTGAAAAGCTGAGAGCAAGGAGAAATAAGAAAAAGTGGGAGGAAAAAAAGGCATGAAAGAAAAGAAAAGTGGAAAAGAAAAGAAGCCAGGAACAAATTAGGAGGGGGAGGAAGGAATGAAGGAAAGGCACCATGTGTTGGTAGAAGAAGAGACAAATCAAGTGAAAGAAATAGAGAGATAGAATTACTGGGAGATAGCAATTCCACTGGTGTGACTGGTTTTATCGGCACTGGGAACTGGTGAAGTAAGTCGCCGCTACTCTTTGTGAAGTCCTCAAAACAATTTCAAATTAATCTCCACTGATATGGGTAATTTTAATTAAAAGCTGAATGTTTTAGCCTTTATTATGTTCTTATGTTTGAAGCCTCAATTTTCCCTTTTCTTTTCTTGTTCATTTCTTGCCCTCTATCTTCTTTTTCATTCTCATTCTATCTCGCCCTGCAACTTGTAATCTGATAAAGAGCTGAGCAGTTGGAGGGGAGAGGAGTGGGGTAGCGAGTGGGTGAATGAGGAGGTGTCCAAGAATGGGGAAGGGGTTTCATTTGGATAGACTTTGTGCTGTGAATCACAGCCTTTGCCTTGTGAGCAATGGGTTTAATTCTGCCCTCGACAGCAGTGTCCACACAAGGTTTTGTGGAGCAGATATTTTAATCCATCATGCGTACGTGCACCCCTTACATACCCAGAGAGAACGCCCTTTTGTTTTTTGTATTTTAGAAGAAAAGTGGAAACATTGTTCAGGGAAAATGAATTCAGAGCTACCCCAGCTAGCGCATAACGTTTTGAGAACGTTTCTTAGAGCTTGATGAGAGCGTGGTTGTACTAGGATTATTTTGCAGACAAATTTCCACAACTTTCTGGAAATAGTGCAGGATAGTTGTTTGGCTTTGGAATGTTCTCAGCACATTTAAGGAACTTGACAAACATTTTTTTATTGGTATTTCATTACTTTTACAGAATGTTTCCTAAAACATGGTTACATTTCATTTGCAATTTGGTAATGTTCTAGGTACGTTCTCTAACTGGTTTGGCATTGAGAATGTTGTCAAATAGTTCAGAGAATGTTAAGAAATAAAGTTATTCTATGGGAATGTCAGGGCCAGGTTGCATAAAACGCTAGCTGACTAGTTAGCTATAGCTACTCTGTAAGCTAGCTTGACATTCTAGAAAAATAATATAAAGTTGAGAAAAAAGTAATTACAATAAATGTTGTTTATTATCTTCTGAAGCAATTTGGCTATCCTGTCTTGATTGTAGTTCTATTTTGCTACCTCACAAATTGAAAGTGATCTCTTTGAACAGACATTTCGTCAGTGAATCAGGTCATCTCCACGGTAACCAGATAATCTTTCTGTCATACATGCCTTCAAACTACTGTAAAACCCCTTAAGTATGCCTTTAGCTAAGGACATATTTGAGGGGCTCTATGCAATGCCCTTAAACAAGGGGAAATTATTCCTTAAGGTAAACATTTAAGGGAAACACTTAAGTTGTTTTATGTAACCGGGCCCAGCACTTCAGCATAACGTTTCCTACAGGTTTCCTGATGGTTCTATTTAAAGTAATGTTTGCCCACTAATTGGCCACACCTGATATTAATGAGTGCCTGTTTTCTTTGAAATGGGTTCTGTTTGAATAGACTAAAATGAACAGCTTTGTATATGTAAATAAAACAACATGGCATGCTAGCTCCATCCTCGTGGTGCAGTGGATTAACTACATGGATAGAGAACAAAATATGATATGTTCAAATCTCACTGATGCCATGTCACCAGGAAATTAATTTGTGCTTGGAGTTCAAAAAAGTTAACCCAAAATAAGCTAGCAGAATTATTAAATATCTTATTGAAATATTCTGTGAAAGTTGAATTTCTGTTCTCAGAACGTTAATAAAACCTCCCATGAAACATTCAGGGATATGTAGTAAAACGCTCTCAGAATCTACCTGCAACCGTTCTCAGAGTGTTTTACTGGTCAGGAAACGTTCCCAGAACGTTCCCAAACCAAAAACATACGTTCCCACAACTTCCAAGGAACCACATCTGCTAGCTAGGATGCCTCTCACATACACACATGCACGCAAGCACACACAGATAAGTACACGCACACTATTACACATACACTCTCAAATATATGTGAAAATACACCTACTTACATACTCTATGCAAGTCCCTTCAACCTACTTCACATGGATGTGAACCAAATTCATTCACACATAGTGGAAAACAAAAACACATTATCAGACGTCCACCCCGAGCCCCCCCCCCCCCCCCCCCCCCCCTCGTGTGTTTGTGTTTACGATGCGTTGCGGCCTAGCTCCCATCCCTCTGTGGAGTGCAGTCGTGGCCCAGTGTGCAGCGGCATGAAAGCAGCTGCAAAATGCGTCTTTGAAGAGGAGTTCAGAGACGCCAGTGTACACGTGCCTGTAGCCGGCTGACATACATCCTCCCACCCGGCACTACACACACACACACACACACACACACTCACGATTGATGCACATACACACACATGCACTAACACAACCACATACAGATACACACACACCACACGGTTGCGGACACACACACACACACACACACACACACACACACACACACACACACACACACACACACACACACACACACACACACACACACACACACACACACACACATACACACACACACATACACACACACACACACCTACATGCACATACATATAATTACATACACGTGCACACATACAGACTCCCCTTCGAACAGTTGCAGAGAGTCAAATCTCTCCCAACTCTGTCACTTTTCAAAGAGCGGGGGCCACTGATTCTCTTGGTCTTTGCTTGGAGTGATATAGCCGCTGAAGGTACACTCTTTATTGAATACTGCTCTACTGGAGCATACTCATCTGGTTTTGCTGGTGTATGTCACTCATCAGTTATCTGTACAACTCAGCCATCTTGATTGGTTTGATAGCATAATGCTATCCACGTTATATACTATTGCTGCATAAAGAAAACAAATCTCCAAGACCATGACCTAATATTCTACAAGTAGAGAGTTCAAAAGCACTCTGAAAGCAGAACAACATTACACACATTGAACATTTCAGAAAAACAACCACTTGATGGCTGACATTTTATTTGGTCTGTATTTTCACACGCAATCTGATAAGTGTGAAGATGAAATGGGTTGTGACTGGATGGAGTACAGCTACGACCAGAAGTGACTTTTGGTAGCAGCTTAGAAGAGTGTTTTAGCTAACCTTAACCCTTTTCCGAACCTTATCCTAAGTCTCCTAACCTGCTATGTTAATTTTCCTAACCTGCTGCGTAAGTTCTCCTAACCTGCGGTCGTAGTTGTATTTACCACCGAGTCAAAACTGATGAAATGGCATTGGTTTTGACCTCATATCCAAGCCGCTCAAATGGATTCCCCTAGCTTTCATTGCTTCCAAAGCTCTGCGCATCAAGCCCATATTTTACTAAGAAAATGCTATGTCAGAATGCAGCGCATGGGTGCTGCTGTGAATGGTGTCTGTTACAGAAGGTAGGTGGCATCTTCATTGGGGAGGACAGGCTCGTGGTAACGGCTGCAGCGGAATCACATGGTTTCCTTGTGTTTGATGCCATTCCATTCACTCTGTTCCAGCCATTATTATGAGCTGTCCTCCTACTCAGCAGCCTCCACTTGTGTATGTACAGTAGACTACAGTACATGCACAAACTGGTGGTGTGCAACATTACCATAAACTTCAGATACTTCTGGCTTAAAAAAGCACAAAAATGCACAGAGGCCTAGAATACAGTAGAGTAGTCTATTGTTGAATTGATTACATGCATGTACAGTATTCATCAACTAGTTAAGAAACAGTGGTCCTAATCAGTGGTGGAAAAGTAAACGTAAAGATACCTTAATAGAAAATGACTAGTTGATGAGTAAAAATGAGTAAAAGTGAAAGTCACAGAGTTTAACACCACTTGAGTAAAAGTTGAAAAGTATTTGATTTAACATATACTTAAGTATGAAAAGTAAATGTAAAAGTATAAATCATTTCAAATTCCTTATATTAAGAGAATCAGAAGGAACCATTTTCTTGTTTTTATTTAATTTACGGATAGCCAGGGGCACACAACACTCAGACATCATTTACAAACGAAGCATTTGTGTTTAGTGAGTCCGCAATATCAGAGAGAGATGAACCTGGAGAAGAGTCTCTTATCAAGCTGGTCCTGGGTCTCTGTTCACAAACGCAAACACACCCCACAGAGCCCCAGGACAGCAACACAATTAGACCCAACCAAATCATGAGAATACAAAAAGATAATTACTTAACACATTGGAAAGAATTAACAAAAAAACTGAGCAAACTAGAATGCTATTTGGCCCTAAACAGAGAGTACACAGTGGCAGAATACCTGACCACTGTAACTGACCCAAACTTAAGGAAAGCTTTGACTATGTACAGACTCAGTGAGCATAGCCTTGCTATTGAGAAAGGCCACCGTAGGCAGACCTGGTTCTCAAGAGAAGACAGGCTATGTGCACACTGCCCAAAAAAATAGGTGGAAACTGATCTGCACTTCCTAACCTCCTGCCAAATGTATGACCATATTAGAGACACATTTCCCTCAGATTACACAGATCCACAAAGAATTCGAAAACAAACCCGATTTTGATAAATGTCCATATTTACTGGGTGAAATACAACAGTGTGCCATCACAGCAGCAAGATTTGTGACCTGTTGCCACAAGAAAAGGTCAACCAGTGAAGAACAAACACCATTGTAAATACAACCCATATGTATGCTTATTTATTTCCCCTTTTGTACTTTAACCATTTGCACATCGTTACAACACTCTATATATACATAATTTGACATTTGTAATGTCTTTATTATTTTGGAACTTCTGTGAGTGTAATGTTTACTGTTCATTGTCATTGTTTATTTCACTTTAGTATATTATCTACTTCACTTGCTTTGGCAATGTTAACACATGTTTCCCATGCCAATAAAGCCCATTGAATTGAATGAGAGAGAGAGAGAGAGAGACAGAGATAGAGAGAGAAAACCCACAGAGGGGGGAACTCCTATGGGAAATGATCCCCCGACATTTCAGGACTGATGCCCAACCTGATCAATGTTATTGGGCCAAGGTAAAACTCCAACGAGCAGTGTCATGTTGGTTTATGGTTCTTGTCCAATAACAGGCCGCACTGACCCCTGCGCCGGCAGCCGGGCCAACGCAGGCAGACAGGCATAGAAACGTGCCTGTTGATCTTTATTTGTAGCTGGATGGACACAGATCCCTGTGGGGATGTACAGGTTAATCAGACATGTTGCTGTGTATTAGTGTGTCTATCACCAGGCCCCGGCTCCATTCCGTGTCTCCCGTACACAGTTTCCTCAATGGTAATGGAGCTAAGTGCAGTCTAATGGACTTCCTGTCTTGTCCACTGGTATCAGGCGGCAGGGCTTCCCTGTGATACAGCTATTGATCCGTGATACGATCTGGCTGGCAGAGTGGATGTTTGAGGTGGAGGTGGGGAGAGGTCCTATTGGGTCAGGAGGACAAGGGGCCAAAGGATAGGGCCATTGCTAGGGGCAAGGGCTAGGTCAGGATAGGGCCTCTCAATAACAACTGTCCCTGGGAGCTAAATGGTCCTCTGGATAAAATACTAATGTCATAAGAATGATTTACATGACCCCCTCTCTCTCTCTCTCTCTCTCTCTCTCTCTCTCTCTCTCTCTCTCTCTCTCAATTAAATTAAATTAAATTCAACGGGATTTATTGGCATGGGAAGCATACTGAATGTTCACATTGCCAAAGCAAGTGAAATAGACAATTAAAAAAAGTGAAATAAACAATAACAAATGGACAGTAAACATTACACTCACAAATGTTTCAAAGGAATAGAGACATTTCAGATATCATATTATGGCTATGTACAGTATTATAACGATGTGCAAATACTGTACTTAAAGTACAAAAGTGAAAATAAATCAACATAAATATGGGTTGTATTTACAATGGTGTTTGTTCTTTACTGGTTGCCCTTTACTTGTGGCAACAGCTCACAAATATTGCTGCTGTGATGCACACTGTGGAATTTCACCCAGTAGATATGGAAGTTTATCAACATTGGATTTGTTTTTGACATTTTTGTGGGTCTGGGTATTCTGAGGGAAATATGTCTATAATATGGTCATTCATTTGGCCGCTCATTTTGTGGGCAGTGTGCACATAGCCTGTCTTCTCTTGAGAGCCAGGTCTGCCTTTGGTAGTCTTTCTCAACAGCAAGGCTATGCTCACTGAGTCTGTACATAGTCAGGTATTCTGCCACTGTGTACTCTCTGTTTAAGCCCAAATAGGATTCCAGTTTGCTCTGTTTTTTTGTAAATTCTTTCCAACGTGTCAAGTAATCATCTTTTGGTTTTCTCATGATTTGGTTGGGTCTGATTGTGTTGCTGTTGCGGTCCTGGGGCTCTGTGGGGTCTGTTTCTGTTTGTGAACAGAGACCCAGGACCAGCTTGCTTAAGGGACTCTTCTCTAGGTTAATCTTTCAAATGGTGATGGCTTTGTTATGGAAGGTTTGGAAATTGCTTCCTTTTAGGTGGTTGTAGAATTTAACGTCTCTTTTCAGGATTTGGATCATTAGCGGGTATCAGTCTAATTTGCATGCATTTGTTGAATTCTTCAAGCAGAGTCTCAATTTGGTGTTTGTCCCATTTTCTGAATTCTTTGTTGGTGAGAAGACTCCAGACCTCACAACCATAAAGGGAAATGGGTTCTATAAATGATTGATCTATTTTTATCCAGATCCTAATTGGTATGCCGAATTTTATGTTCCTTTTGATGGCATAGAAGGCCCTTCTTGCCTTGTCTCTCAGATTGTTCACAGCTTTGTGGAAGTTACCTGTGGTACTGATGTTTCTGCTGAGGTAGGTATATTTTATTGTGTGATCTAGTGCAACGGTGTCTAGATATAATTTGTATTTATGGTACTGGCAAATTGACATTTTTGGAACACCATTATTTTTGTCCTACTGAGATTTACTGTCAGGGCCCAGGTCTGATAGAATCTGTGCAGAAGATCTAGGTGCTGCTGTAGGCCCTCCTTGGTTGGGGATAGAAGCACCAGATCATTAGCCAACAGTAGACATTTGACTTCAGATTCCAGTAGGGTGAGGCTGGGTGCTGCAGACTGTTCTACTGGCCTCGCCAATTTGTTGATATATATGTTGAAGAGAGTGGGGCTCAAGCTGCATCTTTGTCTCACCCCACAGCCCTGTGGAAAGAAATTTGTTTTTTTCTAAGTTTAACTGCACACGTGTGTACATAGATTTTATAATGTCATATGTTTTTCCCCCAACACCGCTTTCCATCATTTTGTATAGCAGACCCTCATGCCAATTTGTTTTGGTTTGTTTGTCAATTAGGGTGTGCAGGGTGAATACGTGATCTGTCAAATGGTAATTTGGTAAAAAAAACTATTTGACATTTGCTCAATACATCGTTTTCACTGAGTCTGCTGTTAATGATAATGCAGAGGATTTTTCCAAGGTTGCTGTTGACGCATATCCCACGATAGTTATTGGAGTCAAATTTGTCTCCACTTTTGTGGATTGGGGTGATAAGTCCTTGGATGCCAGATGCCAGAGCTTATGATGATGTTAAGGAGTTAGCCAATTAGAATTTGTGGTCTGTATATTTTATAAATTCATTTCAGATATCTTCAACATGTGGGGAGATTGTATTTTGTCCTGTAGTTCATTCAATGTGATTTGTAATTGATCATGTATAAGTTTTTGCTGTTTGTTCTTTGTTCTTTGTTATACGCCAAAAAGTGGTTTATCCATACATCTCCATTATGGATAGATAACTCTTCGTGCTGTTGTTTGTTTTGTGTGTTCCAATTATCCCAGAAGTGGTTAGATTCTATGGATTCTTCAATTACATCGAGCTGATTTCTGACGTGCTGTTCCTTCTTTTTCTGTAGTAAATGTCTGTATTGTATTAGTGATTTGCCAGAGTGAAAGCGTCGGCTCAGGGTTTCTGGGTCTCTATGTTTTTGGTTGGATAGGTTTCTCAAGTTCTTTCTTAGGTTTTTGCATTCTTCATCAAACAATTTGTCATTGTTTTTATCCTGTCAAGGCTTTCTACTGCCAAGTTTACACCTTCACTATTACAGTGAAATGTTTTGTCCAGGAAGTTGTCTAAAAGGGTTTACATTTGTTGTTGCCTATTTTTTTGTTGTTGTTAGGTTTCTAAACTACTTTCCTGCCATCTACAGCATTTTTCTCTCTCTTTCTCTCTCTCTCTCTCTCTCTCTCTCCCTCTCTGTCTCTCTGTCTCTCTGTCTCTCTCGCTCTCTCTCTCTCTCTCTCTCTCTCTCTCTCTGTCTCTCTCGCTCTCTCTCTCTCTCTCTCTGTCTCTCTCTCTCTCTCTCTCTCTCTCTCTCTCTCTCTCTCTCTCTCTCTCTCTCTCTCTCTCTCTCTCTCTCTCTCTCTCTTCCTCCCCCACACGCACAGAGCAGGCTATAACTCAGGTCTATCAAAGCATCATGGAGTCAGGAGGCAGGGCCCTGTGTTTGGGTCAGGCAGGGTGCACTTCATTTGCACAATTAGCACAGAGGCATGTGGGCTGCTCAATGTGTGGCTGCTGACACCAGGCCATCAGAAAGCCTGTTCATTTTCCTATGCTCCACCACATTATTGGAAACCACCAAATACTGTCACTGCTGGACTTCCATTAGCTGAGTAGGTCTGAAGCACTCTATTAGCACAATGATGCCAGGCCAGGAGGTCTACTGTTACAGCCAAACAGGGATGAAATTAGAAGACAATCAACAATACTTTTGATGAAAGAGGGCACATCAGTTGTAGTATATTTGAAGAATGGCCTTAGTAAGTGTTAAGTGGCCTCATGAATGCACTTACAACTCCTTACAAATGCATACATACAGTGGGAAAAGAAAAAACAGTTGTCAGTAATAATAAGAGTGTTGTGTAGTTGAGCATACTGTTATGCTGCATAGGCATCTCCATCTGGGAACACCACTCCAAATCCTTCTCATTATACAGCTGGCTGAAATTTGTCGAGAATACAATAACCAATAGACTAAATAAAGAAAGAAATAAGTCCAGGCCCCAAACCAATAACTTAAAGCTTGTCAGACAAAACCAGACAGTTCTGGAGGGAATAGTGTGTGAATGTGAACGCCAGTCGGAGGATTAGAGAGAAAGGGCAGACGGAGAGAAGGAACAAGATAATAAAGAGAGAGCAGCTGTTAAAGAGAGGAGCGAGAGAGTGGCTGAGAGACAGAGAGATGGGGGTTGGGAGAGAGGGGTTGAGAGAGGGGAAGAGTGAGAGAGAGCAGGGGTGAGAGAGGGGGAAAGAGGGGGGTGATATGGAAGGAAGTGGGGAGACAGACTGTATTTTTATTACTGAGATTGAAGAAGGAGCGAGGGGTATGTGTGTGTGTGTGTGGGTGGGTGGGGGGGGGGGGTGATTATGTCCTTGCCATTTCAATATGGAGCCCGACTGTCTTAATCAAGCTGATAGACAGTGGCAGGTCTGATCTGCAGGCCTGGAGCCTCGTCAGTCCCCTGAGTGTGTGTCTGTGTGTCTGTGTGTCTGTGTGTGTGTGTGTGTGACGTAGTGTTAGAGTTAGAGCCCAGCCTCCTAGTGCGAGCATCGCTAATAAATCAGAGCACAGGGGACCCGGGCGCCCGCCAAACTCCAGGTGTGGCCTTGAATGCTGCCCGTAAAATAGACTCATTTCCATTTTTGGGCTTTACACACTTAGTGTTGTGATGCCCAGGAGTGTAGTGCAGAGCGGTACAGAGCGGTACAGAGCTGTGTGGAGAGTGTGTGTGTGTGTGTGTGTGTGTGTGTGTGTGTGTGTGTGTGTGTGTGTGTGTGTGTGTGTGTGTGTGTGTGTGTGTGTGTGTGTGTGTGTGTGTGTGTGAACCCACTCACTATGACTCTCCATGCTCTAGGAGAGAGATACTAGGAGTGCTGCTGTCTGCTGGCTCTTACTGTGCTAAAACACAGAACAGTTATGGATCGATTAGCAGTGTAAGGAATTGTCTCAGCAGATCTCTCCAGCTTTGTGCACTGCTTAAGATGGGCCAAAAAGAGACTTTCAAATGGAGTACTAATCCCCAGTGTGCTGACATCCCCTCTGCAGCCGCGCGTGGAGGCTCCATTAGTCCATGGCACCGGGCTGAGACTCCATTAGTCCATGGCACCGGGCTGAGACTAAATTAGTCCATGGCACCGGGCTGAGACAAAATTAGCCCATGGCACCGGGCTGAGACTCCATTAGCCCATGGCACTGGGCTGAGATTAAATTAGCCCGTGGCACCGGGCTGAGACTCTATTAGCCCATGGCACCGGGCTGAGACTCCATTAGCCCATGGTACCGGGCTGAGACTCCATTAGCCCATGGTTCCTGGCTGAGACTAAATTAGCCCATGGTACCTGGCTGAGATTAAATTAGCCCATGGCACCGGGCTGAGACTCCATTAGCCCATGGTACCTGGCTGAGACTAAATTAGCCCATGGCACTGTGCTGAGATTAAATTAGCCCATGGCACCGGGCTAAGACTCCATTAGCTCATGGTACCGGGCTGAGACCCCATTACCCCATGGCACGGGCCTGAGACCCCATTAGCCCGTGGTACTGAGCTGAGACTCCATTAGCCCATGGCACCGGGCTGAGACTAAATTAGCCCATGGCACCAGGCTGAGACTCCATTAGCCCATGGTACCGGGCTGAGACTCCATTAGCCCATGGTACTGGGCTGAAACCCCATTAGCCCATGGCACCGGGATGAGACTCCATTAGCCCATGGTACCTGGCTGAGATTAAATTAGCCCATGGCACTGAACTGAGACTCCATTAGCCCATGGTACCTGGCTGAGATTAAATTATCCCATGGCACCGGGCTGAGACTCCATTAGCTCATGGTACCGGGCTGAGATTAAATTAGCCCATGGCACCGGGCTGAGACTCCATTAGCCCATGGTACCTGGCTGAGATTAAATTAGCCCATGGCACCGGGCTGAGACTCCATTAGCCCATGGTACCTGGCTGAGACTAAATTAGCCCATGGCACTGTGCTGAGATTAAATTAGCCCATGGCACCGGGCTGAGACTCCATTAGCTCATGGTACCGGGCTGAGAGTCCATTAGCCCATGGCACAGGCCTGAGACTCCATTAGCCCGTGGTACTGGGCTGAGCCTACATTAGCCCATGGCACCGGGCTGAGACTAAATTAGCCCATGGCACCGGGCTGAGACTCCATTAGCCCATGGTACCGTGCTGAGACTAAATTAGCCCATGGCACTGGGCTGAGTCTCTATTAGCCCATGGTACCGTGCAGAAACAAAATTAGCTCATGGCACCGTGCTGGGACTCCATTATACCATGGCACCGGGCTGAGAATCCATTAGCCCATGGCACAGGGCTAAGACCCTATTAGCCCATGGTACCGGGCTGAGACCCTATTAGCCAATGGTACCGGGCTGAGTCTCTATTAGCCCATGGCACCGGGCTGAGACTCTGTTAGCCCATGGCACCGGGCTGTGAATCTGTTAGCCCATGGCACCGGGCTGAGACTTCATTAGACCATGGCACCGGGCTGAGACTAAATTAGCCCATTGCTCCGGGCTGAGACTCTAATAGCCCATGGCACCAGGCTGAGACTCTAATAGCCCATGGCACCGGGCTGAGACCCCATTAGCCCATGGCACCGGGCTGAGTCTCTATTAGCCCATGGTACCGTGCTGAAACAAAATTTGCCCATGGCACCGTGCTGAGACTCCATTAGCCCATGGCACCGGGCTGAGACTCTGTTAACCCATGGCACCGGGTTGAGACTCTCTTAGCCCATTGCACAGGGCTAAGACCCTATTTGTCTATGGTACCGGGCTGAGACCCTATTAGCCCATGGCACCGGGCTGATACTCTGTTAGCCAATGGCACCAGGCTGAGACTCTGTTAGCCCATGGCACCGGGTTGAGACTCTCTTAGCCCATTGCACAGGGCTAAGACCCTATTTGCCTATGGTACCGGGCTGAGACCCTATTAGCCAATGGCACCAGGCTGAGACTCTGTTAGCCCATGGCACCAGGCTGAGACTCTGTTAGCCCATGGTACCTGGCTGAGACTAAATTAGCCCATGGCACTGTGCTGAGATTAAATTAGCCCATGGCACTGGGCTGAGACTCCATTAGCCCATGGCACAGGGCTAAGACCCTATTAGCCCATGGTACCGGGCTGAGACCCTATTAGCCAATGGTACCGGGCTGAGTCTCTATTAGCCCATGGCACCGGGCTGAGACTCTGTTAGCCCATGGCACCGGGCTGTGAATCTGTTAGCCCATGGCACCGGGCTGAGACTTCATTAGACCATGGCACCGGGCTGAGACTAAATTAGCCCATTGCTCCGGGCTGAGACTCTAATAGCCCATGGCACCAGGCTGAGACTCTAATAGCCCATGGCACCGGGCTGAGACCCCATTAGCCCATGGCACCGGGCTGAGTCTCTATTAGCCCATGGTACCGTGCTGAAACAAAATTTGCCCATGGCACCGTGCTGAGACTCCATTAGCCCATGGCACCGGGCTGAGACTCTGTTAACCCATGGCACCGGGTTGAGACTCTCTTAGCCCATTGCACAGGGCTAAGACCCTATTTGTCTATGGTACCGGGCTGAGACCCTATTAGCCCATGGCACCGGGCTGATACTCTGTTAGCCAATGGCACCAGGCTGAGACTCTGTTAGCCCATGGCACCGGGTTGAGACTCTCTTAGCCCATTGCACAGGGCTAAGACCCTATTTGCCTATGGTACCGGGCTGAGACCCTATTAGCCAATGGCACCAGGCTGAGACTCTGTTAGCCCATGGCACCAGGCTGAGACTCTGTTAGCCCATGGTACCTGGCTGAGACTAAATTAGCCCATGGCACTGTGCTGAGATTAAATTAGCCCATGGCACTGGGCTGAGACTCCATTAGCCCATGACACCGGGCTGAGACTAAATTAGCCCATGGCACCAGACTGAGACTCCATTAGCCCATGGTACCGGGCTTAGTCTCTATTATCCTATGGCACTGGGCTGAGACTCTGTTAGCCCATGGCACCGGGCTGAGACTCCATTAGCCCATGGCACCGGGCTGAGACTCCATTAGCCCATGGTACCGTGCTGAGACTAAATTAGCCCATGGCACTGGGCTGAGTCTCTATTAGCCCATGGTACCGTGCTGAAACAAAATTAGCTCATGGCACCGTGCTGGGACTCCATTAGCCCATGGCACAGGGCTAAGACCCTATTAGCCCATGGTACCGGGCTGAGACCCTATTACCCAATGGTACCGGGCTGAGAATCTGTTAGCCCATGGCACCGGGCTGAGACTCTATTAGCCCATGGCACCGGGCTGAGACTCCATTAGCCAATGGTGCCGGGCTGTGTCTCTATTAGCCCATGGCACCGGGCTGAGACTCTGTTAGCCCATGGCACCGGGCTGAGAATCTGTTAGCCCATGGCACCGGGCTGAGACTCTATTAGCCCATGGCACCGGGCTGAGACTCCATTAGACCATGGCACCGGGCTGAGACTAAATTAGCCCATTGCTCCGGGCTGAGACTCTAATAGCCCATGGCACCAGGCTGAGACTCTGTTAGCCCATGGCACCGGGCTGAGACTCTATTAGCCCATGGCACCGGGCTGAGACTAAATTAGCCCATGGCACCGGGCTGAGACTAAATTAGCCCATGGCACTGGGTTGAGACTAAATTAGCCCATGGCACCGGGTTGAGACTCTCTTAGCCCATTGCACAGGGCTAAGACTCTGTTAGCCCATGGTACCTGGCTGAGACTAAATTAGCCCATGGCACTGTGCTGAGATTAAATTAGCCCATGGCACCGGGCTGAGACTCCATTAGCCCATGACACCGGGCTGAGACTAAATTAGCCCATGGCACCAGACTGAGACTCCATTAGCCCATGGTACCGTGCTTAGTCTCTATTATCCCATGGCACTGGGCTGAGACTCTGTTAGCCCATGGCACCTGGCTGAGACTCTATTAGCCCATGGCACCAGACTGAGACTCCATTAGCCCATGGTACCGGGCTTAGTCTCTATTATCCCATGGCACCGGGCTGAGACTCTGTTAGCCCATGGCACCGGGCTGAGACTCTATTAGCCCATGGTACCGTGCTGAGACTCTATTAGCCCATGGCACAGGGCTGAGACGTAATTAGCCCATTGCTCCGGGCTGAGACTCTATTAGCCCATGGCACCGGGCTGAGACTAAATTGGCCTATGGCACCAGACTGAGACTCCATTAGCCCATGGTACCGGGCTTAGTCTCTATTATCCCATGGTACCGTGCTGAGACTCTGTTAGCCCATGGCACCGGGCTGAGACTCTATTAGCCCATGGCACCGGGCTGAGACTAAATTAGCCCATGACACCAGACTGAGACCTCATTAGCCCATGGTACCGGGCTTAGTCTCTATTATCCCATGGCACTGGGCTGAGACTCTGTTAGCCCATGGCACCGGGCTGAGACTCTGTTAGCCCATGGCACCGGGCTGAGACTCTATTAGCCCATGGTACCGTGCTGAGACTCTATTAGCCCATGGCACGGGGCTGAGACGTAATTAGCCCATTGCTCCGGGCTGAGACTCTATTAGCCCATGGCACCGGGCTGAGACTAAATTGGCCAATGTACCGGGCTGAGACTAAATTAGCCCATTGCACAGGGCTGAGACTCAATTAGCCCATGGCACCGGGCTGAGACTCCATTAGCCCATGGCACCGGGCTGAGACTCTATTAGCCCATGGCAGCTGGCTGAGACTAAATTATCCAATGTACCGGGCTGAGACTAAATTAGCCCATGGCACAGGGCTGAGACTCCATTAGCCCATGGCACTGGGCTGAGACTCCATTACCCAATGGCACCGGGCTGAGACTCCATTACCCAATGGCACCGGGCTGAGACTCCATTACCCAATGGCACCGGGCTGAGACTCCATTAGCCCATGGCACCGGGCTGAGACTAAATTAGCCCATGGCACTGGGCTGAGACTCCATTAGCCCATGGCACCGGGCTGAGACTAAATTAGCCCATGGCACCGGGCTGAGACTCTGTTAGCCCATGGCACCGGGCTGAGAATCTGTTAGCCCATGGCACCGGGCTGAGACTCTATTATCCCATGGCACCGGGCTGATACTCCATTAGCCAATGGTACCGGGCTGAGTCTCTATTAGCCCATGGCACCGGGCTGAGACTCTGTTAGCCCATGGCACCGGGCTGAGAATCTGTTAGCCCATGGCACCGGGCTGAGACTCTATTAGCCCATGGCACCGGGCTGAGACTCCATTAGACCATGGCACCGGGCTGAGACTAAATTAGCCCATTGCTCCGGGCTGAGACTCTAATAGCCCATGGCACCAGGCTGAGACTCTGTTAGCCCATGGCACCGGGCTGAGACTCTATTAGCCCATGGCACCGGGTTGAGACTAAATTAGCCCATGGCACTGGGTTGAGACTAAGTTAGCCCATGGCACCGTGCTGAGACTCCATTATACCATGGCACCGGGCTGAGACTCCGTTAGCCCATGGCACAGTGCTGAGACTCCGTTAGCCCATGGCTCAGGGCTAAGACCCTATCATCCCATGGTACCGGGGTGAGACCCTATTAGCCCATGGCACCAGGCTGATACTCTGTTAGCCCATGGCACCAGGCTGAGACTCTGTTAGCCCATGGCACCGGGCTGAGACTCTATTAGCCCATGGTACCGTGCTGAAACAAAATTAGCCCATGGCACCGTGCTGAGACTCCATTAGCCCATGGCACCGGGCTGAGACTCTGTTAACCCATGGCACCGGGTTGAGACTCTCTTAGCTCATTGCACAGGGCTAAGACCCTATTTGTCTATGGTACCGGGCTGAGACCCTATTAGCCCATGGCACCGGGCTGATACTCTGTTAGCCAATGGCACCAGGCTGAGACTCTGTTAGCCCATGGTACCTGGCTGAGACTAAATTAGCCCATGGCACTGTGCTGAGATTAAATTAGCCCATGGCGCCGGGCTGAGACTCCATTAGCTCATGGTACCGGGCTGAGATTAAATTAGCCCATTGCACCGGGCTGAGACTCCATTAGCCCATGGTACCTGGCTGAGATTAAATTAGCCCATGGCACCGGGCTGAGACTCCATTAGCCCATGGTACCTGGCTGAGACTAAATTAGCCCATGGCACTGTGCTGAGATTAAATTAGCCCATGGCACCGGGCTGAGACTCCATTAGCTCATGGTACCGGGCTGAGACTCCATTACCCCATGTCACGGGCCTGAGACTCCATTAGCCCGTGGTACTGAGCTGAGACTCCATTAGCCCATGGCACCGGGCTGAGACTAAATTAGCCCATGGCACCGGGCTGAGACTAAATTAGCCCATGGCACCAGGCTGAGACTCCATTAGCCCATGGTACTGGGCTGAGACTAAATTAGTCCATGGCACCAGGCTGAGACTCTATTAGCCCATGGCACTGGGCTGAAACCCCTTTAGCCCATGGCACTGGTTTGAGACTCCATTAGCCCGTGGTACTGGGCTGAGACTCCATTATCCCATGGCACCGGGCTGAGATTCCATTAGCCCATGGTACCGTGCTGAGACTAAATTAGCCCATGGCACTGGGCTGAGTCTCTATTAGCCCATGGTACCGTGCTGAATCAAAATTAACTCATGGCACCGTGCTGGGACTCCATTATACCATGGCACCGGGCTGAGACTCTATTAGCCCATGGTACCGGGCTGAGACCCTATTAGCCAATGGTACCGGGCTGAGTCTCTATTAGCCCATGGCACCGGGCTGAGACTCTGTTAGCCCATGGCACCGGGCTGAGAATCTGTTAGCCCATGGCACCGGGCTGAGACTCCATTAGCCCATGGTACCTGGCTGAGACTAAATTAGCCCATGGCACTGTGCTGAGATTAAATTAGCCCATGGCACCGGGCTGAGACTCCATTAGCTCATGGTACCGGGCTGAGACTCCATTACCCCATGGCACGGGCCTGAGACTCCATTAGCCCGTGGTACTGAGCTGAGACTCCATTAGCCCATGGCACCGGGCTGAGACTAAATTAGCCCATGGCACCAGGCTGAGACTCCATTAGCCCATGGTACCGGGCTGAGACTCCATTAGCCCATGGTACTGGGCTGAGACTAAATTAGTCCATGGCACCGGGCTGAGACTCTATTAGCCCATGGCACTGGGCTGAAACCCCTTTAGCCCATGGCACTGATTTGAGACTCCATTAGCCCATGGTACTGGGCTGAGACTCCATTATCCCATGGCACCGGGCTGAGACTAAATTAGCCCATGGCACAGGGCTAAGACCCTATTATCCCATGGTACCGGGCTGAGACCCTATTAGCCAATGGTACCGGGCTGAGTCTCTATTAGCCCATGGCACCGGGCTGAGACTCCATTAGCCCATGGCACCGGGCTGAGAATCTGTTAGCCCATGGCACCGGGCTGAGACTCTATTAGCCCATGGCACCGGGCTGAGACTCCATTAGACCATGGCACCGGGCTGAGACTAAATTAGCCCATTGCTCCGGGCTGAGACTCTAATAGCCCATGGCACCAGGCTGAGACTCTGTTAGCCCATGGCACCGGGCTGAGACTCTATTAGCCCATGGCACCGGGCTGAGACTAAATTAGCCCATGGCACTGGGTTGAGACTAAATTAGCCCATGGCACCGGGTTGAGACTCTCTTAGCCCATTGCACAGGGCTAAGACCCTATTTGCCTGTGGTACCGGGCTGAGACCCTATTAGCCCATGGCACCGGGCTGATACTCTGTTAGCCAATGGCACCAGGCTGAGACTCTGTTAGCCCATGGCACCAGGCTGAGACTCTGTTAGCCCATGGTACCTGGCTGAGACTAAATTAGCCCATGGCACTGTGCTGAGATTAAATTAGCCCATGGCACCGGGCTGAGACTCCATTAGCCCATGACACCGGGCTGAGACTAAATTAGCCCATGGCACCAGACTGAGACTCCATTAGCCCATGGTACCGGGCTTAGTCTCTATTATCCCATGGCACTGGGCTGAGACTCTGTTAGCCCATGGCACCGGGCTGAGACTCTATTAGCCTATGGTACCGTGCTGAGACTAAATTAGCCCATGGCACCAGACTGAGACTCCATTAGCCCATGGTACCGGGCTTAGTCTCTATTATCCCATGGCACCGGGCTGAGACTCTGTTAGCCCATGGCACCGGGCTGAGACTCTATTAGCCCATGGCACCGGGCTGAGACTAAATTAGCCCATGGCACCAGACTGAGACCTCATTAGCCCATGGTACCGGGCTTAGTCTCTATTATCCCATGGCACTGGGCTGAGACTCTGTTAGCTCATGGCACCGGGCTGAGACTCTATTAGCCCATGGCACCAGACTGAGACTCCATTAGCCCATGGTACCGGGCTTAGTCTCTATTATCCCATGGCACTGGGCTGAGACTCTGTTAGCCCATGGCACCGGGCTGAGACTCTATTAGCCCATGGTACCGTGCTGAGACTCTATTAGCCCATGGCACGGGGCTGAGACGTAATTAGCCCATTGCTCCGGGCTGAGACTCTATTAGCCCATGGCACCGGGCTGAGACTAAATTGGCCAATGTACCGGGCTGAGACTAAATTAGCCCATTGCACAGGGCTGAGACTCAATTAGCCCATGGCACCGGGCTGAGACTCCATTAGCCCATGGCACCGGGCTGAGACTCTATTAGCCCATGGCAGCTGGCTGAGACTAAATGATCCAATGTACCGGGCTGAGACTAAATTAGCCCATGGCACAGGGCTGAGACTCCATTAGCCCATGGCACTGGGCTGAGACTCCATTACCCAATGGCACCGGGCTGAGACTCCATTACCCAATGGCACCGGGCTGAGACTCCATTACCCAATGGCACCGGGGCTGAGACTCCATTACCCAATGGCACCGGGCTGAGACTCTATTAGCCCATGGCACCGGGCTGAGACTAAATTAGCCCATGGCACCAGACTGAGACCTCATTAGCCCATGGTACCGGGCTTAGTCTCTATTATCCCATGGCACTGGGCTGAGACTCTGTTAGCTCATGGCACCGGGCTGAGACTCTATTAGCCCATGGCACCAGACTGAGACTCCATTAGCCCATGGTACCGGGCTTAGTCTCTATTATCCCATGGCACTGGGCTGAGACTCTGTTAGCCCATGGCACCGGGCTGAGACTAAATTAGCCCATGGCACTGGGTTGAGACTAAATTAGCCCATGGCACCGGGTTGAGACTCTCTTAGCCCATTGCACAGGGCTAAGACCCTATTTGCCTGTGGTACCGGGCTGAGACCCTATTAGCCCATGGCACCGGGCTGATACTCTGTTAGCCAATGGCACCAGGCTGAGACTCTGTTAGCCCATGGCACCAGGCTGAGACTCTGTTAGCCCATGGTACCTGGCTGAGACTAAATTAGCCCATGGCACTGTGCTGAGATTAAATTAGCCCATGGCACCGGGCTGAGACTCCATTAGCCCATGACACCGGGCTGAGACTAAATTAGCCCATGGCACCAGACTGAGACTCCATTAGCCCATGGTACCGGGCTTAGTCTCTATTATCCCATGGCACTGGGCTGAGACTCTGTTAGCCCATGGCACCGGGCTGAGACTCTATTAGCCTATGGTACCGTGCTGAGACTAAATTAGCCCATGGCACCAGACTGAGACTCCATTAGCCCATGGTACCGGGCTTAGTCTCTATTATCCCATGGCACCGGGCTGAGACTCTGTTAGCCCATGGCACCGGGCTGAGACTCTATTAGCCCATGGCACCGGGCTGAGACTAAATTAGCCCATGGCACCAGACTGAGACCTCATTAGCCCATGGTACCGGGCTTAGTCTCTATTATCCCATGGCACTGGGCTGAGACTCTGTTAGCTCATGGCACCGGGCTGAGACTCTATTAGCCCATGGCACCAGACTGAGACTCCATTAGCCCATGGTACCGGGCTTAGTCTCTATTATCCCATGGCACTGGGCTGAGACTCTGTTAGCCCATGGCACCGGGCTGAGACTCTATTAGCCCATGGTACCGTGCTGAGACTCTATTAGCCCATGGCACGGGGCTGAGACGTAATTAGCCCATTGCTCCGGGCTGAGACTCTATTAGCCCATGGCACCGGGCTGAGACTAAATTGGCCAATGTACCGGGCTGAGACTAAATTAGCCCATTGCACAGGGCTGAGACTCAATTAGCCCATGGCACCGGGCTGAGACTCCATTAGCCCATGGCACCGGGCTGAGACTCTATTAGCCCATGGCAGCTGGCTGAGACTAAATGATCCAATGTACCGGGCTGAGACTAAATTAGCCCATGGCACAGGGCTGAGACTCCATTAGCCCATGGCACTGGGCTGAGACTCCATTACCCAATGGCACCGGGCTGAGACTCCATTACCCAATGGCACCGGGCTGAGACTCCATTACCCAATGGCACCGGGGCTGAGACTCCATTACCCAATGGCACCGGGCTGAGACTCTATTAGCCCATGGCACCGGGCTGAGACTAAATTAGCCCATGGCACCAGACTGAGACCTCATTAGCCCATGGTACCGGGCTTAGTCTCTATTATCCCATGGCACTGGGCTGAGACTCTGTTAGCTCATGGCACCGGGCTGAGACTCTATTAGCCCATGGCACCAGACTGAGACTCCATTAGCCCATGGTACCGGGCTTAGTCTCTATTATCCCATGGCACTGGGCTGAGACTCTGTTAGCCCATGGCACCGGGCTGAGACTCTATTAGCCCATGGTACCGTGCTGAGACTCTATTAGCCCATGGCACGGGGCTGAGACGTAATTAGCCCATTGCTCCGGGCTGAGACTCTATTAGCCCATGGCACCGGGCTGAGACTAAATTGGCCAATGTACCGGGCTGAGACTAAATTAGCCCATTGCACAGGGCTGAGACTCAATTAGCCCATGGCACCGGGCTGAGACTCCATTAGCCCATGGCACCGGGCTGAGACTCTATTAGCCCATGGCAGCTGGCTGAGACTAAATGATCCAATGTACCGGGCTGAGACTAAATTAGCCCATGGCACAGGGCTGAGACTCCATTAGCCCATGGCACTGGGCTGAGACTCCATTACCCAATGGCACCGGGCTGAGACTCCATTACCCAATGGCACCGGGCTGAGACTCCATTACCCAATGGCACCGGGGCTGAGACTCCATTAGCCCATGGCACCGGGCTGAGACTAAATTAGCCCATGGCACCGGGCTGAGACTCCATTAGCCCATGGCACCGGGCTGAGACTACATTAGCCCATGGCACCGGGCTAGGACTCCATTAGCCCATGGCACCGGGCTGAGACCCCATTCGCCCATGGCACTGGGCTGAGACTCTATTAGGGCTATTCTTCTTCCAGAACCTAAGCGCAGTTTCTAAGTTCCCCTTTCCGAAGCCTGCGCTGCAGCTTAATGAAATCATTAATATGCACTAGCACTCTTTCCCCTTCTCTTCAGCACCTAATTATGGGCTTTATTCACATTTGCACAGCTGTACTTCATGTATTATTCAGCATTAATTGCTACTTCAAAAGTAATTAATAAAGACTTGTAACCCCCTGGAAAGAAGGGGTGACGCAGAAGGATAGCGAGGGGTGGATGGATAACGGGTCACACAGCTGGGTGACTCTCCTGCCCTTTGTCCACCAGATGATGAATAGTATGTTAATGACTATGATGATGGTGTTGGTGTTGATGATGATTATAGCGATGATGGAAGTTATTTTGGGTTACAGTGTTGTTGGCCAGTGTGGTGCGTGTGGTGGGAGGGGGGTGCACAGAGGGCTCCTCTGTGCATTAGATTGAAAATTGAAAATTGTATTGAAATATTTATTAGTGAGCCTCAGTCGCAATTCTTCTCCTGTTCATCTGTTTCCACTTTTATTTATTTACTCTTGCTTATCCATTACATTTAATTCCACCTCAAATCCCAGTGCGAGCCTGCTGGTTGTGTTGGGGCAGTGGGAAGGTGTTTGTGTTATCTCTGACAAACAAAAACACACATAATCTCACAAACACACGCATAATCTCACAAACACACACACAATCTCACAAACATAAACACACACACAACTGAGGGAGCCAGTAAATCAGAATAAGAGTCCTTCTCTTTGACACCCCAACACCAGAGCCAAACGATCTGCAGTTTGTCAGTGGCAGCCCCGACCTGATAAAATATCACCTTGTTATTAATTGTGCAGTAATTGTGCAATGTGCTCTCCTTTTCATGTGCCATGCATCGGCAGTAAAGATGAGAGTGGACAGCTGGGGTAGACTCTAAAGGTGTGGCCTGTCCCCCTGACTGTCAGAGAGAAGAGAGGAGCAGAGAGGCTGGAGTAATAGTACTTTTTCCTCAGTGATTGAATGGATGTGGACAAGGTCACCAAGTTAACACATAAGGGAAGGAACATGCTTTGTTTTCTTTCCCACAGATGGAATAGGGACGGGGGGATGTGTGTGTGTGTGTGTGTGTGTGTGTGTGTGTGTGTGTGTGTGTGTGTGTGTGTGTGTGTGTGTGTGTGTGTGTGTGTGTGTGTGTACGGGCTCAGGGTGACTAAGAGCGGTGCTGCAGGGAGGGCTATAGTGGGATGTGACAGGGATGGCTACCTGTCCCCAGACCTGAGCTGGGGGGTCAGAGAGAGGGCCTGCAAGAGCCACTCACCCACCACACTGACCTTCAGTGTCGCTGCTGCAGGCGACAGAGGCACACACCCACACACCTACACACCCACCCACCCACACACACACACACACACACACACACACACACACACACACACACACACACACACACACACACACACCTACACACACACACACCTACACACCTACACACACACACACACACACACACACACACACACACACACACACACACACACACACACACACACACACACACACCTACACACCTACACACCTACACACCTACACACACACACACACACACACACACACACACACACACACACACACACACACACACACTGCTATAATACAAGATTGAGAGAGAGATAAACACACACACACCGTCCAGTGAGCTATATAAGTCAGTGCTTCGGCAGGGTTGTGATTTACTGAGGTCTGAGTAAACTCCTATCCAGGCCCAGCTGAATAGCTCACCATGTACCCTTACCCCATACACTCACACTATTCTCACCCAATACCCTCACCTTACTTTTACCCCATACACTCACACTCCATGACCTAGGTTTCTCACTGAAACCTCACATTACCACAGGCTCTGCTTTCTCTCCTAACTACTTGAGTGTAGACCAGAGACTCCCAGCAGTGTAGTTGTCTCTCTACAGTGTACTGCTGTTGTGATGATCATGTCTGAAGGAGACGGGGGACAGGTGATGATGGTACACAGGGGTCTCTTCCTCTTTGTCTGAGCTTTTCCATCAGCAACAACAGTGGTGTTAGTAATGGTATTGTATCTCCTCAGCCTCGTCATCAGAGAGCTGCAGGGGAAGGAGGAGATGTTTCAGCCTCATCATCAGAGAGCGGCAGGGGAAGGAGGAGATGTTTCAGGCTCATCATCAGAGAGCTGCAGGGGAAGGAGGAGATGTTTCAGCCTCATCATCAGAGAGCTGCAGGGGAAGGAGGAGATGTTTCTGCCTCATCATCAGAGAGTTGCAGGGGAAGGAGGAGATGTTTCAGCCTCATCATCGGAGAGCTGCAGGGGAAGCAGGAAAAGTTTCAGCCTCATCATCAGAGAGCTGCAGGGGAAGGAGGAGATGTTTCAGCCTCATCATCAGAGAGCTGCATGGGAAGGAGGAGATGTTTCAGGCTCATCATCAGAGATCTGCAGAGGGAGGAGATGTTTCATCCTCATCATCAGAGATCTGCAGAGGGGAGGAGGAAATATTAAAACCTATTAGAAGTGTGGTGGAGCCACTGACTGCTGAGGTTATTGATGGAGACTGTTCCCTGCCTAGATGCATTTCATGTTTAGGAAGATAAGATGGCTCTTGTGGGCCTGTGCGGTGTGTGTGTTTGTGTGTATATGATAAAAGAGAGACTATGTCTGTGTGTTGGCACATGTGTGTGTGTGGGAGTGTTTTAACACAAGGATTGATGAGTCTAGGGCCGAGCAAGACAAAAACAACCACACAGTTACAATATGTACATGATGTACCTACATTAGCATATGCATGTACTGTGTAACATTTCTAAATGAGAGACGAAACACACACATGTATTTGTGAATGTGTCTGTGTACCTGTGACTGCCAGCACACTACGGTGCTGCATATCAGGCCTCTGCAGTACCATTAGATTTATCCATGCTGTGCTGATTTACACGGCTTGTTAAGGGCCCTCTGGCACTACGGGGTCTTCCTGAAACATCCTGGTCCTCTCCTGAAACATCCTGGTCCTCTCCTGAAACCAACTGGTCCTCTCCTGAAACAAACGGGTCCTCTCCTGAAACAGCCTGGTCCTCTCCTGAAACAAACTGGTCCCCTCCTGAAACAAACTGGTCTTCTCCTGAAACATCCTGGTCCTCTCCTGAAAAAAAACTGGTCCTCTCCTGAAAAAAAACTGGTCCTCTCCTGAAACATCCTGGTCGGTCCTCTCCTGAAACATCCTGGTCCTCTCCTGAAACAAACTGGTCCTCTCCTGAAACAAACTGGTCCTTTCCTGAAACAAACTGGTCTTCTCCTGAAACAAACTGGGCCTCTCCTGAAACAAGCTGGTCTACTCCTGAAACAAACTGGTATTCTCCTGAAACAAACTGGTCCTCTCCTGAAACAAACTGGTCCTCTCCTGAAACAAACTGGTCTTCTCCTGAAACAAACTGGTCCTCTCCTGAAACAAACTGGTCTTCTCCTGAAACATCCTGGTCCTCTCCTGAAACAAACTGGTCCTCTCCTGAAACAAACTGGTCCTCTCCTGAAACAAACTGGTCTTCTCCTGAAACAAACTGGGCCTCTCCTGAAACAAGCTGGTCTACTCCTGAAACAAACTGGTATTCTCCTGAAACAAACTGGTCCTCTCCTGAAACAAACTGGTCTTCTCCTGAAACAAACTGGTCCTCTCCTGAAACAAACTGGTCTTCTCCTGAAACAAACTGGTCCTCTCCTGAAACAAACTGGTCTTCTCCTGAAACAAACTGGTCCTCTCCTGTAACAAACTGGTCTTCTCCTGAAACAAACTGGTCCTCTCCTGAAACAAACTGGTCCTCCCCTGAAACATTCTGGTCCTCTCCTGAAACATCCTGGTCCCCTCCTGAATCAAACTGGTCCTCTCCTGAAACAAACTGGTCCTCTCCTGAAACAAAATGGACCTCTACTGAAACAAACTGGTCCTCCCCTGAAACAAACTGGTCCTCTACTGAAACAAGCTGGTCCTCCCCTGAAACAAACTGGTCCCCTCCTGAAACAAATTGGTCCTCTCCTGAAACATCCTGGTCCTCTCCTGAAACATCCTGGTCCCCTCCTGAAACAAACTGGTCCTCTCCTGAAACAAACTGGTCCTCCCCTGAAACAAACTGGTCCTCTCCTGAAACAAACTGGTCCTCTCCTGAAACAAACTGGTCTTCTCCTGAAACAAACTGGTCCTCTCCTGAAACAAACTGGTCCTCTCCTGAAACAAATTGGTCTTCTCCTGAAACAAACTGGTCCTCTCCCTCCAACCGGCACCTTGAGAGTTTCAGGGAAGATTGAGCCTGTATTTGGTGCCTTTGCTCTCAGGATAATAATGTGTCTAGTGTATTTGGTGTTCTTGCTCTCACAATAATAATGTGTCTAGTGTATTTGGTGCCCTTGCTCTCAGGATAATAATGTGTCTAGTGTATTTGGTGCCCTTGCTCTCAGGATAATAATGTGTCTAGTGTATTTGGTGCCCTTGCTCTCACAATAATAATGTGTCTAGTGTATTTGGTGCCCTTGCTCTCAGGATAATAATGTGTCTAGTGTATTTGGTGCACTTGCTCTCAGGTTAATAATGTGTCTAGTGTATTTGGTGCCCTTGCTCTTAGGATAATAATGTGTCTAGTGTATTTGGTACCCTTGCTCTCAGGATAATAATGTGTCTAGTGTATTTGGTGCCCTTGCTCTTAGGATAATAATGTGTCTAGTGTATTTGGTGCCCTTGCTCTCAGGATAATAATGTGTCTAGTGTATTTGGTGCCCTTGCTCTCAGGTTAATAATGTGTCTAGTGTATTTGGTGCCCTTGCTCTTAGGATAATAATGTGTCTAGTGTATTTGGTGCCCTTGCTCTCAGGATAATAATGTGTCTAGTGTATTTGGTGTTCTTGCTCTCAGGATAATAATGTGTCTAGTGTATTTGGTGTTCTTGCTCTCAGGATAATAACGTGTCTAATGTATTTGGTGTTCTTGCTCTCAGGAGAATAATGTGGCTAATGCCTGCAGTCAAGGCGGTGGAGTAAAGAGGTTGAAGAGGTTAAAATGTTACATAGGCTGTGCAGCCGGCTACCAAATATTGGACATTTACCGCTCCCTCCTACACACAGCTGCTAGTGACGATGAGAACAACAGGGAAAGAGATAGAGAGGATGCTCCAGAGCACTGTCTGTTTATGACGGAGAGAGGGAGAAAGAGAGTGAGATAGACAGAGAGAGAGAGCAGTGGGTGGAGAGATGGATTAGCAGGAGAAAACAGAAAGAGAGAAAGTGAGAGCAAAAGAGAGGTGTTGCTGAAAGAGAGCGATGTACTGAGAAAGTGAGAAAGGTATTTCTATCCAGCCTGTCTCTCTCGATCTCTTTCTCTCTCTGGTTGGCTTCAGCCCGGGGAAGTGCTGTTCCTTTTCAAGGTTGGGCTATATGTGACTGATGCATACAGTCAATGTGCTGTTTTGTTTGCATTCCTTCACCATAGCGTAAGTTCAAAGGACTGTCATACCGCATTAAATGATGCAGATGGGAATTTAAAACCCTGTTATTTCCATCGTTACATGATACAAAGGTGATTGTTCAGCTGGAATCTAGATGTCGGGATTTTCTTATCCCTGAATGATATTCAGTATGGCAAGTAACAAAACTTGGTTATGTGGAGAAGAGACAAGAAGATGTTCTCTGTTTATTGGAATAGGAGGGAAATTACTTTGCAAGGGGAGATGGGTGTGTGTGTGTGTGTCTTTGTGTGTGTGTGTGTGTGTGTCTTTGTGTGTCTTTGTGTGTGTGTGTGTGTGTGTGTGTGTGTGTGTGTGTGTGTGTTTGTGTGTGTGTGTGTGTGTGTGTGTCTTTGTGTGTGTGTCTTTGTGTGTGTGTGTGTGTGTGTGTGTGTGTGTGTGTGTGTGTGTGTGTGTGTGTGTGTGTGTGTGTGTGTGTGTGTGTGTGTGTGTGTGTGTGTGTGTGTGTGTGTGTGTGCGTGCGTGTGTGTGTGTGTTAGTGTGTGTGTGTGATTGCTCCTCCATTACCTCCATGGCATGTGTATAGATCGTGTATTTTATTCCTGGGTGTGTACAGCGGCAAGAAAAAGTATGTGAACCCTTGGATTTCTGCATAAATTGGTCATCAAATTTGATCTGCTCTTCATCTAAGTCACAATAATAAACAAACATAGTGTGCTTAAACTAATAACACACAAATGATTGGATTTATCTTGTCTATATTGAATACATAATTTAAACATTCACAGTGTAGGTTGGATAAAGTATGTGAACCCCTAGGCCAATGACTTCTCCAAAAGCTAATTGGAGTCAGGAGTCAGCTAACCTGGAGTCCAATAAATGAGACGAGATTGGAGATGTTGGTTAAAGCTGCCTTTGCCCTAAAACAAACACTCACAACATTTGAGTTTGCTATTCACAAGAAGCATTTCCTGATGTGAACCATGCCTTGAACAAAAGCGATCTCAGAAGACCTAAGATTAAGAATGTTGACTAGCATAAAACTAGAAAAGGTCACAAAAGTATCTCTGAAATCCTTGATGTTCATCAGTTCACGGCAAGACATATTGGAGAATGTTCAGCACTGTTGCTACTCTCCCTAGGAGTGGCCGTCCTACAAAGATGATGCAAGAGCACAGCGCAGAATGCTCAATGAGGTTAAGAAGAATCCTAGAGTGTTAGCTAAAGACTTAATGGAAAATGCTAACATCTCTGTTGATGAGTCTACGATACGTACAACACTAAACAAGAATGGTGTTTATGGGAGGACTCCACGGAAGAAGCCACTGCTGTCCAAAAAAAAACATTGTTCCACAGCACTACTGGCAAGATTTTCTGTGGACAGATGAAACTACAGTTGAGTTGTTTGGAAGGAACACACAACACTATGTGTGGAGAAAAAAAGGCACAGCACAGCAACATCAAAACCACATCCCAACTGTAAAGTATGGTGGAGGGAGCATCATGGTTTGGGGCTGCTTTGTCACCTCTGGGCCTGGACAGCTTGCTATCATCGATGGAAAAATGTATTCCCATGTTCATCAAGACATTTTGCAGGAGAATATTAGGCTATCTGTCCGCAAATTGAAGCTCAACAGAAGTTGTGTGATGCAACAGGACAACGACCCAAAACACAGAAGTAAATCAACAACAGAATGGCTTCAACAGAATAAAATATGCCTTCTGGAACTGCCCAGTCAGAGTCCTGACCTCAACCCGATTGAGATGCTGTGGCATGACCTCGAGAGCAGTTCACACCAGACATCCCAAGAATATTGCTAAACTGAAACAGTTTTGTAAAGAGGAATGGTTCAAATTCCTCCAGACCGTTGTGCAGGTCTGATCCGCAACTGCAGAAAACATTTGGTTAAAGTTATTGCTGCCAAAGGAGGGTCAACCAGTTATTAAATCCAAGGGTTCACATAATTTTTCCACCCTACACAGTGAATGTTTACAAGGTGTGTTCAATAAAGTCATGAAAACATAGAATTGTTTGTGTGTTATTAGTTTAAGCCGAATGTGTTTGTCTATTGTTGTGACCTAGATGAAGGTCAGATCAAATGTTATGACCAATTTATGCAGAAATCCAGGTATTTCCAAATGGTTCACATACTTTTTCTTTTCACAGTAGGTAAATACCCAGCATTCTTTACAGATTAGCTCTGACCTTTCAACCTCCAATATATGCACCTTAGGAGTCCTAATACAACCGTTAGACGGAAATTGCATTGTGAATCTTTCACAGTAACAAATGTCAACTTCATTGATTGGCCATCTTCCCATAAAATAACAGGCGGCTGGGCTAACCGAGGGACTGGGAGGCGTGCCTACCTGCCGGGTCTCTGGGCTCTGCTGGTGAAATGAACGACGTGAGAGATTGCAGAGAAAATAGGAAACCTTACTCATTAACTTCAACCCGGCAGTCCCAAGTTTTCATGGATTAATCAATGCTAACCTACTTTATCAAAGCCACTTATCTTCTAGGTACAGAAATCTATGCATGTCCCTGACTAGAAGGTCGATAGCAGGAAATATTTCACGTTGCCCACCCTCTTTCCATTTCTCCCTCCGGCCAGCCTGTCGTTTCTACCCGGGCTTCTGTATCTTTTCCATCAATGTCCTTGGGATTGAAGCTCGGCGGAGGGGGAACCCATATAAGATAACTTATTAGATCATTTTCCCGTTTCTTTCAAATTATGTGTAACATTACCACTGTTATTAGATGAGAGATTAATGGGGCTTGGCCCTCTTCTTGGCCTCACCAAGACGGGACGAGAGAGGGAGGAGGGAGAGAGGGATGGAGAGAGAGTCAGGGAAGGAGAAAGAGAGACGAATACATAAAGAGATCGGAGAGAGAAAGAGAGAGAATGAAAACCAAGAGAAACAGAGATTGGAAAAGAGCAAGTGAGAGAAATAGAAAGAGAGAGAGATAAATGGAGGCCACCATGGCGCGCTCCACCCAGCAGTCTCCCACTAGTCTTAGCTCAGTCTCCAATCCTGTGGGGTTGACTGACAGCTCTCACACTCCCCTCCCCTCTCGCTACCGCTCCCCTCCTCTCACTCTCTCCCTCCCCTCCTCTCTCTCTACCTCTCCCTTACTCTCTCTACACCGCTCCCCACCTCTCTCTCTCTACCTCTCCCCTCCTCTCTCTCTACCTCTCCCCTCCTCTCTCTCTACCTCTCCCCTCCTCTCTCTCTACCTCTCCTCTCCCCTCCTCTCTCTCTACTTCTCCTCTCTCTCTATCTCTTTCCCGCCATCTTCCTGATAGCTGTCGTTCAGGGCTCTTTGATCTTCCTTCTCCAAATCAATCTTATTGGGCAGCAGAGAAAGACAGAGATAGAGAGAGAGAGGAAGAGGGCGCTCTCCTCTCCTGATGCGTCAGGTGCTGTCTCAGATATGTCAGCAGGGGGCTGATGCTCTATTTATTTATGTATTGGCACCGCCACCCCGCACCCCAGGGGAGGGCCCAGATAAACAGCAGACAGAAACCTGACAAGTTATTTGATTTGACCAGGGTCATAATAGTATAAACGCTAAATGTTAACAACCTCTGGGCTGGGATGGACCTCTGTCTCTATCCAATCCCCCATTACCTCACTTCTCTCCCTGGCCCCTTTCTCCTTCCCTCATCTCTCTCTCTCCCTTCCTAATCTCTTCTTCTCTCTCTCCCTAATCTCTCCTCCCTCCCTCACTCCCACCCTCCCTCCCTCCCTCCCTCATCTTTCCTTCTCTCTCTCTCCTTCCTTCATCTCTCATTCTTTCTCTCTCTCTCCCTCATCTCACCGTCTCTCTCTCTCCCTCATCTCTCCTTCTCTCTCGCTCCCTCCCTCATCTCTCCTTCTCTCTCACTCTCTCCCTCCCTCATCTCTCCTTCTCTCTCTTTCTCCCTCCCTCATATCTCCTTTTCTCCCTCTCCCACCATCATCTTTCCTTCTCTCTCTCTCTTTCTCTCTCTCTCCCATATCTTCTTCTCTCTCTCCCTAATCTCCCCTCCCTCCCTCCCTCCCTCCCTCCCTCCCTCCCTCCCTCCCTCCCTCCCTCCCTCCCTCCCTCCCTCCCTCCCTCCCTCCCTCCCTCCCTCCCTCCCTCCCTCCCTCCCTCCCTCCCTCATCTTTCCTTCTCTCTCTCTCTCTCCTTCCTTCATCTCTCATTATTTCTCTCTCTCTCCCTCATCTCTCCTTCTCTCACTCTCTCCCTCATCTCCCCTTCTCTCTCTCCATCCCTCATCTCTCCTTCTCTCTCTATCTCTCCCTCCCTCATCTCTCCTTCTCTCTCTCTCTCTCTCTCCCTCCCTCATCTCTCCTTCTCTCTCACCCTCCCTAATCTCTCATTCGCTCACTCTCCCTCCCTAATCTCTCCTTCTCTCACTCTCCCTCCCTCATCTCTCCTTCATCTCTACTTCTCTCTCTCCCTCCTTCATCTCTCCTCTCTCTCCCTCCCTCATCTCTCTCCTCATTTCCTGCTTCTCTTCTCTCCCTCCTACCTCCCTTGATCCGCTCCCTCTCTCCCTCGCCTCCTTCCTCTCTACTCCCCTCTCTCATCCTCTCTCCCTCTTCCTCTCTCACTCTCTTCCTCTTTTTTCCCCCTCCCTCTTTCTCTCCCCATCCCTCTATCTCTCTCTCTCTATCCCTCACTCTCTCTTTCTCCATCCTCTCTCCATTCCTACTCTCTCGCTCCCTCCATCCTCTCTCCCTCCACTTTCTCTCCTCTCTCCCCCTCTGCTGTCTGAAGTAATAACCTACTCATTATGGGATGTAAGAAATAGCTACTAAGAGATAATGTCAGATATAAAAGGCATAAAAGCACATAGTTGATGGGAGACGGACCTTCTCTGCATAATTAATGAGGCTGGGGGATTGCAGAGAGCAGCTCTCAGGAGACCCTGCATCCAGCTAAGGACCCACAAGGCCTGCCCAACTTAAAGCCCAGCCTAGCTCAGCACAACACAGTCCAGCCCAGTATAGTTTAGCCCTGAGCTGCTACTGCTGCTGCTGTGTAATTAATGTATTTACTGTAGGCGCCGGGCGCTCTCAATGCCAGCTCCTCTTTAGTTAACAGCCATTAGAGGCACAGAGTTAACAGGGGAATGCCATGTTGACCCCACCCCCCCCTCTCCTCCTCACAGGAAATCTGGAGGCACAGCAGTACATTTCCCCCCTCTTTATTTTTCTTCACTTGGTGCCAAGGGAACGAGAACACCAACCCAATTACATTTAAATACATCTCCTGGTATCCTGTGCGGACTTGGAGAGTTGCCTGTTATTGTTCCAGGTTCTAACAAGAGAATAGTGCCTCAGTTAGGTGTTCTCTTGTCTGTGGATCTGTCAGTGTGTGGTCCCTCACACTATTTTACCTCAGGCTGTGTTTTATGTACACGCAGAGCTGGGTGTGTGTGTGTAGGTGTGTGCTCTACTTATTCAGATTGGACTTTTACTTCCACTCGGATATATCCTTCAACAACAACAAAAAGCTCCTATTTCCATTGAATTGGCAATTAAGCTTCGAGCAACACGCTTGTGACCATAACAAAGGAATCAGAGTGAGTAACAACAGTGATGAAAATGCCTAGTCAGTGTGTTCATTTACTAAATCAGTGTGTTGGGAGGCTGGAGAAATGCACAGGGAGGAGGAGGAGAGGAAAGGAGATGAGGAGGAGGGAAGGAGGGAGGCAGCTAGCCCTGCCACAGGAACAGCAAAGGGCAAATGTTTGAATCATTTAAAACTCCTGAGATAGGGATCTGTTAGTGGCCAGTGGCAAGCAGGCCTATTTTGTTGGAGAAGGCAGCAATGCCTAAGGCCAACGCTCCGTATTAATTACTGTACTAGAGAAGAGGGAAGGAAGGATGTGGAGTGGTAGAGAGAGAAACAGAGGAGTGGAGATGTAGGAGGAGTATTGTTTACCCTTCACGCCTTGACCTCTGATCCACTCCATATACATATACATTGTGTGGGTAGGCTTGTGTGGGTAGGATTGTGTGAGGAGTAGGGTTGTGTGGGTAGGGTTGTGTAAGGAGTAGGGTTGTGTGGGTAGGGTTGTGTGAGGAGTAGGGTTGTGTGAGGGGTAGGGTTGTGTGAGGAGTAGGGTTGTGTGAGGGGTAGGGTTGTGTGAGGGGTAGGGTTGTGTGGGTATGGTTGTGTGAGGGGTAGGGTTGTGTGGGTATCGTTGTGTGGGTAGGGGTGTGTGGGTAGGGTTGTGTGAGGGGCAAGGTTATATATTGACATGACTGCTGATTTAGATACTCTGAAATCCCTTAGAGTACACACACTACACACAAACTGTACAGTATCTTATGTACCGTATTCAAGATTAAACTCCCTTTTCTTTCAGAACAATTTGTATTTGTCTAAAATCCGAGTTCCAAGTGTGTGTACCTCCCTACTGGAAGAAAATACACACAAAAGTTAACCCACTGTTCCCAGGCCGTCATTGAAAATAAGAATTTGTTCTTAACTGACTTGCCTAGTTAAATAAAAAAATATATATAAAAAACATTTCTTCTCGAGATTGCACAGTGACATGTGGTTCTGTCCTGGCCTCAGACTCCTCAATATACCCCAGCCCAGGGATGTTGAAAATATAGAGGTATCTTATTTAAGCAGCTGGGAGCCTTGTTAGCCTCTTTTGACCCGTGGGGACTATTAAATGTCACTCCCCCTTAACTTAAGTGAAGAATAAGGACAACTTTGGAATGTTTTTCTTAAAGGTTTCACCTCAGATATTGATGTTGACGTTTTTATTAAAAGAGCTTGTGAGTGGAGCAGGAAATGAGGAGGTGGCAGCGCAACAGGCCCGCGCAGGACACGCAGTCACATCCACTCTACACACTCACATCCACTCTACACAGTCACATCCACTCTACACGCAGTCACATCCACTCTACACACTCACACCATCCACTCTACACACTCACATCCACTCTACACACTCACATCCACTCTACACAGTCACATCCACTCTACACGCAGTCACATCCACTCTACACACTCACATCCACTCTACACAGTCACATCCACTCTAGAAGCAGTCACATCCACTCTACACAGTCACATCCACTCTACACACTCACATCCACTCTACACATTCACATCCACTCTACACACTCACATCCACTCTACACACTCACATCCACTGTACATGCAGTCACATCCACTCTACACACTCACATCCACTCTACACAGTCACATCCACTCTACACAGTCACATCCACTCTACACGCAGTCACATCCACTCTACACAGTCACATCCACTCTACACAGTCACATCCACTCTACACACTCACATCCACTCTACACATTCACATCCACTCTACACAGTCACATCCACTCTACACACTCACATCCACTCTACACACTCACATCCACTCTACATGCAGTCACATCCACTCTACACACTCACATCCACTCTACACAGTCACATCCACTGTACATGCAGTCACATCCACTCTACACACTCACATCCACTCTACACAGTCACGTCCACTCTACACAGTCACGTCCACTCTACATACTCACATCCACTCTACACAGTCACATCCACTCTACACACTCACATCCACTCTACACACTCACATCAACTCTACACACTCACATCCACTCTGCACAGTCACATCCACTCTACACAGTCACATCCACCTCTGCTCTACCTGCTGATAAGAATGAATGTGCCAACAAATATGCAAGGGGATTAGAATTCCTGCTTTTCAGTCACTGCACTGCAATTTATAAAAATTTGTTTGACTGACCCTGAAGTCTTCATTACACAGTCCTGACACGCTGAGGGAGGGGGTGCCAAGGTCACCCTCCAGCGGGCCAAATGAAGATGCGGCCCACGGCCTGACAACTCTGGGGATACCAAAACACACACACACCCAGGGCCTGCTCAGGCTGGCTGGCTGACTGTGGAGATACATTGTTCTGATAGCAGCAGAGTCTCTCTCTGATTCCCAGTAGAATATAAGGAAGGAGCAAAAACGGTACAACTCCGAGTAGCTCGAGTTATTACCCAGCAGCCCCACACCAAAGTATGAGAAATGGCACTTCTAGAAATACAGGGGTAAATTTGTCTGTCACTGTACTCTAACCTGAGGTAAAATTATCCCTAAAATTTATGAAAGTTATATTGATTTCATATTCATTTGTGCTTATTTCATCATACATAGTTTATGGTAAAGACATCATCAGCTGCTGTACTATAGGGTTTGATCACTATAATCATTTCACTACAAACGATCTTACCCAGACTCTGCAGAGATTCTCTCTGTGCCCATTCAATAGTTAGTTAAAGCGGCCTTGGCCGAGATGCAACATACAGACACTGTGTCTGCGTGTGTACATGTAACCGATGACAAATGGCTAGCTAGTTAGCGGGGTGCGCGCTATCAATCGGTGATGTCACTCTCTCTGAGACCTTGAAGTAGTTGTTCCCCTTGCTCTGCAAGGGCCACGTCTGCAAGGGCCGCGGCTTTTGTGGAGCGATGGGTAACGATGCTTCGAGGGTGGCTGTTGTCGATGTGTGCAGAGGGTCCTTGGTTCGAGCCCAGGTAGGGGCGAGGAGAGGGACGGAAGCTATACTGTTACATTGATGCTGTTGACCCGGATCACTGGTTGCTGCGGAAAAGGAGGTCAAAACGGGGGTGAGTGTAACCGATGTGAAATGGCTAGCTAGTTAGCGGGGTGCGCGCTAATAGCTTTTCAATCTGTGACGTCACTCGCTCTGAGACCTTGAAGTAGTTGTTCCCCTTGCAGCTTTTGTGGAGCGATGGGTAACGATGCTTCGTGGGTGTCAGTTGTTGATGTGTGCAGCGGGTCCCTGGTTTGAACCCAGGAGAGGGACGGAAGCTATACTGTTACATTGTTACGTTCCCCAGTTTCTGTGTGGTAGTTTGTGTATTTGCATATGTGTATTTCAGGAAATGGCTTCCTGAAATCCCCCAAGCAGCTGATTGGTCGACTCCACGGCTAATTGGAGCTGACCCTGCCCCCTCGTCAAGTTACAGCTGTATCCCATTAGACTCCTTCTCCAGTTATAAAAGCCAGTATTCTGTTGTTCAGGAGAGAGATCATTGCTGGGAGGTCATTGCAGAAAGAGATTGCTGAGAGGTCATTGCAGAAAGAGATTGCTGAGAGGTCATTGCAGAAAGAGATTGCTGAGAGATCATTGCTGAGAGATCATTGCTGAGAGAGGAGGCTGATGGCTGAGGGTGATATACTGTGTTGGTTGTTCTCAGAGGGAGATGATTATTGTGTCCTGTATTGGTTGCATGAGAGAGCTGATTGGTTATGTCTGTGTGTCAATAGGACGCAGTGTTTTGATTATTGAAATTGTTTGTGTTATTCTGTTTCATTTGTTTCCAGGGGGAAGGGGAAGGCACCTAGGGAGTGCTTAGGCAAGAGGCCCGCGGGCATACATATACCCGTAGTATATTCACTGTCTAGGCACACAAGGTAAGACCTGGGCGGACCACCCCCTGTATTTTGGTTAGGGCACCAGGTGGTGCTAAATTAGGTAATTAGTGGGTAGGCAGGTTAGATAGAAGAGGCTTTAATATTTACTTTCTTTGCTTTGGCTCATATTACCGTATGAAGGAATAAATTCCTAGTAAACTGTAAAAATTCTGCCTTTTGTCATCCTTACTCGCACCTATAGTCCATACCTCTTTCACTTCACGGCGAGTTGAGTTGTAGCAGGGTGTTGCGTTCCCTCTTCATAGAGGCGTAACATAATGGGAGCTGATCCGGGATCATTCCATTAAACCCACCGGACCCTGCTGCACTGGGCTCTCTGTGATTAGTGATTGAGGTGTGATGGTAGGTTGTGAGTTTGGATGACTTGTTTAGTTTGTGTGTTCAGCAGATTGCTGTGTATAAGATGGCTTCCTCAGCCATCTCCAAGTTTTTTGAAGCACACTCTATTGATTGTTTGGTGAGGTTTCGTAAAGTAGACCTTATAGCTATAGCTGACCATTATGGATTTGTTTTCCCTGAGAAAGCCCTAAAGGCTGAGCTTTTGGTGCTAGTCAGGGAGGGTTTAGTGAGAGAACGGATTCTCTCATTGCAAGGAGAGAAGACGGGTACACCTTCCGATGCCAAGTCGGAGGACAGGGCGGAGGATTGTCTGGGAAAGCCCAGGATGTAGTAGCTGCTCTCTCCCTGGAAGACAGTTTACACTATGATACAGTTAAAACTACCGTGTTGCGGGCTTATGAGTTGGTGCCTGAAGCTTATATGCAGTGCTTCAGGAACCACAAAAAAAACATCTCAACTTACGTTTGAGTTTGCAAGGGACAAAGAGGCTCTGTTTAGTAGCTGGTGTTCGGGATTTGATGCTGTTGGAGGACTTTAAAAGCAACCTCCCAGATAGAATTGTAGTTAATTTAAATGAACAGAAAGTGGTGACATTGGCCCAGGCAGCAGTGTTGGCTGATGAGTACGCTTTGACACACAAGACTGTCTTTTGTGCGCCTCGTTTTGAAGGCCGAACGAGTGCGTCATCAGTGCCTCTTTCAGGTAGATTTTCCTCTGATAACCCTAAGCCCTTTCATGAAATCCATGAATGTTTTTACTGTCACCAAGAGGGTAACGTGATTGCGGACTGCCTAGTTTTGAAAAATAAACTAAAACAGTCCCAGTCACCATCCCCAAAAATGAAAAGTTTTGGTTTAGTCAAGTCTTTGGCTCGTCCATTGGATGGAGTTATTGATTCAGCATTTGAGAAACCGGATCCTGTCTATGCTCCGTTTATCTCTGCTGGTTGTGTTTCCTTAACAGGAGAACAAGCTGATCAAAAGCCTATCCAAATCTTACGAGACACCGGGGCGGCGCAGTCAGTTATTGTTACTGAGGCTTTACCCTGGTCTCCTGAAACGTATTGTGGCACACATGTCATATTACAGGGGATAGAGACAAACCACACCTGTACCATTACACTGGGTCCACTTAGTGTCAGACTTGGTATCAGGGCGTTTCCGTGTTGGTATAGTGTCTACACTGCCAGTAAAAGGAGTCACATTGCTACTAGGGAACGATATTGCTGGTGGTAACGTTACTCTTGTGTTAGAGGTTGTAGACAACCCAGAAATCAGAACTGCAGATGAGAAATTGGTTCAAGCATTTCCCCATGTTTTTCCTGCTTGTGTGTTAACGAGGGCACAATCTCACAAGCTAGGAGATGTGGTGGATTTGGCTAGTTCCATTTTTGAGAATGTTGAGGTAGAAGACAATGCACCGAGTATTCCTTCTACAAGGCCGACAGTTTTTACTCCTGTAAAAACGAAGGCAGGGGAAAGCAAAATCGCCCCTCAATTACATTACATTCTTCTGTCTGTCACCCCCGAGAAGGTGATTGAATGTCAAAAGGGAGACACCAGTCTTCGCGAATGTTTTGCTTCGGTAATTTCCATTGAGGAAGCTAAAACTAAGGAGACTGCCTACTTTATGGAAGCAGGAGTTTTGATGCGGAAATGGGCAGCTCATGACACCGTTAGTGACTGGAGTGAAGTGTGTCAAGTGGTTGTTCCTACACCGTTCCGACAGCAGGTGCTGTCACTCGCCCATGACCAGTGTCCGGACACTTGGGGATCACAAAGACTTTTAACCGAGTCCTTCAACATTTTTTCTGGCCAGGTTTGAAGTCTGACGCTGTCCAATTTTGTAAAACATGTCACGTATGTCAACTCACTGGGAAAGCGAATAAAACAGTTCCTCGTGCACCGCTCTGCCCGATTCCTTTGGTGGGGGAACCGTTTGAAAGAGTGATAATTGATTGTGTAGATCCATTGCCGAAAACCAGGTCAGGTAACCAGTTCCTACTAACAATAATGTGCAGTGCTACTCGATATCCAGAGGCTATTCCTCTCCGTACTATAACGGCTAAGACTGTGGTGAAGGCACTAGTGAAGTTCTTCTCTACGTTTGGACTCCCTAAAGTAATCAAAACTGATCAGGGATCCAACTTCATGTCAATACTGTCCTCAAATGTGTTAAAGACATTGTGTATTTCCCATCAGGTCTCCAGTCCGTTTCATCCAGAGAGTCAAGGGGCTCTCGAACGCTGGCATCAGACACTGAAGGAAATGCTACGCAAGTATTGCATGGATACCAGTACCGATTGGGATGAGGGGGTGACCTTTGTCCTATTTGCTATTAGGGAAATTATACAAGAGTCCTTAGGGTTCAGTCCTGCTGACCTTGTGTTTGGACACACCCCACAGGGTACGCTGAAAGTTTTGAAGGAGCATATCTTATCTCCTACACCCAGTAGTGCCCCTAAAAATGTTTTGGATTATGTCAGTAAGATGCGGGAGAGACTGCACGCCTCCTGTGCGTTAGCCCAAAAGTCTCTCTCCTCGTCTCAAAAATGCATGAAGTTGCATTATGACAAAAAAGCTGTTGGCCATTCTTTTGCACCAGGGGATCTAGTTTTAGTTTTGTTGCCAATCCCTGGCTCATCTCTGTCGGCACGTTTTTCTGGACCATATCTGGTGGAAAAGAAACTCAATGACACCAATTATGCGATAAAGACCCCAAATCGAAGGCGTTCTTCTCGTGTGTGTCATGTTAACATGTTGAAAACCTATTATGTGCGTGAAACTCCCAACAGTTCCTCAGGAAAGCCGGTCCAGCCCTCCGTCTCCAGTGTGGCTGTGGTGGTGCTGAAGCCTGGCTGGGACCTAGAGGAGGATAAGGAGGACGGGTTGGAGTTACGCCATAAGTTACAGCAGTGTGAACGCCTATGTAATTCAGAGATGCTGAAGAAGTTACCCTCTCAAATGGAACATTTGGATAACGATCAAACTAAGGATCTTATCCAATTGATAAACAGTTTTCTCAATGTGTTTCAGGACGTTCCAAGTCCCACGTCCATCTTGGAACCTGACGTGGATGTGGGGAACGCTGCTCCTATACGTCAGCATCCGTACCGGATTAATGCTAAGAAAAGGGAGGTAATGAAAAGTGAGGTCGCTTATTTATTACAGAATGACATGGCAAAACCCAGTAACAGCTCCTGGAGTTCCCCATGTATTCTTGTTCCTAAGCCTGACGGTACGTCCCGCTTATGTACGGACTATCGTCGCGTAAATGCAGTTACAAAGACGGATTATTTTCCTCTACCTCACTTAGATGCTTACGTTAGTAAGTTAGATTTGCTAAAAGGTTATTGGCAGGTGCCTCTGACCTCTCGAGCTTCTGACATATCGGCTTTTGTTATGCCAGATAACTTCGTACAAAACACTGTGATGCCCTTTGGCATGTGTAATGCACCTGCTACTTTTCAGCGGCTAGTTAATATTGTGTTTGCAGATGTGCCAAATTGTACTGCTTACCCTGACGATGTGGTGATTCATTCGTCTACTTAGTCTGATCATCTCTCCACTTTGAGAAGTGTGTTTCAGCGGTTGGAGAATGCTTCTTTAACCCTCAATATGGCCAAGTGTGAGTTTGGTAAGGCTACTGTGACTTACTTAGGGAAACAAGTGGGACAAGGTGAAGTGCGCCCAGTAACTGGCAAAGTGGAAGCAATTGTTGGTTTTCCTGCTCCCACGACTCGCCGTCAGTTGCGCAGATTCCTAGGGATGGTAGGGTACTATCGTACATTCTGTAAGAATTTCTTGACGGTAGTAGCGCCCCTTTCAACTCTGCTTAGTCCCAAGGTACCATTTAAGTGGTCCAAGGACTGTAACTATGCTTTGAGTCCGCTGAAGCGCTACTTTGTAGTGCCCCAGTGCTTGCCGTCCCCAACTTTGACAAACCTTTTAAGTTGGAGGTAGATGCTAGTATAGTGGGGGTGGGTGCGGTTCTCTTACAGGAAGATGAAGACGGAGTGGATCGGCCTGTCAGTTTCTTCTCCCGTAAGTTCATCTCGTGTCAGTCAAAGTATTCTACAATTGAACAAGAGACTCTGGCTTTATTGCCTGCCTTACAGTTCTTTGAGGTATATGTGGGCTCCAGTGCCTTGCCTGTAATGGTCTTGAAGGACCATAATCCATTGTGTTCTTGAAGCAAATGTACAATCAGAACCGCCGCCTTATGCGGTGGGCTCTGATTGTACAAGGATATAATGTACAGATAGCTTATGTGAAGGGCTCGGCGAATGTGGTTGCTGACGCTCTATCACTGGTTTACTAACTGGGAATGCGTCGGTTTTTGTTGTTGCAAACTCTGTTTGCATTTTTTGTGGTGGGCGTGTTACGTTCCCCAGTTTCTGTGTTGTAGTTTGTGTATTTGCATATGTGTATTTCAGGAAATGGCTTCCTGAAATCTCCCAAGCAGCTGATTGGTCGATTCCACGGCTAATTGGAGCTGACCCCACCCCTTCGTAAAGTTACAGCTGTATCCCATTAGACTCCTTCTCCAGTTATAAAAGCCAGTATTCTGTTGTTCAGGAGAGAGATCACTGCTGAGAGATCACTGCTGAGAGATCACTGCTGAGAGATCACTGCTGAGAGATCACTGCTGAGAGATCACTGCTGAGAGATCATTGCTGAGAGATCATTGCTGAGAGATCATTGCTGAGAGAGGAGGCTGATGGCTGAGGGTGATATACTGTGTTGGTTGTTCTCAGAGGGAGATGATTATTGTGTCCTGTATTGGTTGCACGAGAGAGCTGATTGGTTATGTCTGTGTGTCAATAGGACGCAGTGTTTTGATTATTGAAATTGTTTGTGTTATTCTGTTTCATTTGTTTCCAGGGGGAAGGGGAAGGCACCTAGGGAGTGCTTAGGCAAGAGGCCCGCGGGCATACATTTACCCGTAGTATATTCACTGTCTAGGCACACAAGGTAAGACATGGGTGGACCACCCACTGTATTTTGGTTAGGGCACCAGGTGGTGCTAAATTAGGTAATTAGTGGGTAGGCAGGTTAGATAGAAGAGGCTTTAATATTTACTTTCTTTGCACTGGTTCCGTCCAGCCCCTTTTCCTCATATTACCGCGTGAAGGAATAAATTCCTAGTAAACGGTAAAATTCTGCCTTTTGTCATCCTTACTCACACCTACAGTCCAGACCTCTTTCGCTTCACGGAGAGTTGAGTTGTAGCAGGGTGTTGCGTTTCCTCTTCAAAGAGGCGTGCGTAACATACATACAGTATATTCATGCAAGCACTTTGCTTGTGTGTCTCACTATGTCCAACGGCAGTGTGCTGGGAACTGAGAGATCCAGATTTGATTTGTCAAGGTTAATCAATAAAGAAATCAAGGTGGGTGTGTCACTCCAGACACAAGGACACTGGGAAGAGGAATCAAACACACCTGGCACCTCTGAAATTGTAATAAGCCTTCTGTCGTCAGTCATGCAGGGAATTGTCTTTTCAACATTGCTTTTACAGCTTGCTCGGTTGGAAGTGCTATTGTGTAACTCTCCCAGTTTCCTCATGTTCATATTAAAAGTGTAGCCAGGTCATTTTTTCAGTGTGTCTGTGAAATGATAGTCCTATGTGGTGTTTCATTTGGATGATGTGGTGGGGGGGGGGGCCCTGCAGCGGTGGTGGTCAGAGAAGCGGGGGAGGCTCACACTGGGCTCTGGCACCATCAGGCTGTGTGATGGAGTCATGCTCGTTTGGTCTCCTCTCCTCTCCCCAGCTGCTACACAGCTATGGCCATAACCACCACTCGGCTCGGCTCCGCCGTTCTACACAGAACCACATTAACCCTAATGACCACCGCTCTGCTCCGCCGTTCCACACAGAACCACATTAACCCTAATGATGGAGAATTAAAGCCATGCACAGAAAGTAATGAACCTTACCAGGAAATAAGGGCCTGTATTGCGTATGCTGCAGTACAAGGGGACACTTCTGACGTAAATATGCCTACAAACAGCATGTCTGAAATATAAACAGCTTGTTTGGAAGTGTTTTTTTATTACAAATCAAATGTATTAGCCACTGTTCCAGTGTGATGTGACTTTATTGTCTTGTAGCAGCTGGGTAGAAGGGGGGGGGAAGAGAATGGCTATGAGGACATTAGTGTGTGTGTGTGTGTGTGTGTGGCAAGTTATTTAAGGGATGTTGTGTGACAGAGGCACTCACTAACTCAGCTGGTGTGTGAGGCTCTGCTGTTGGTATTCTCAATGACACACACACACACACACTCTTATCAATGGTTGCAGGAGTTTGCACCAACCCCCTCTACACTACACACACCATTTGGCTCACATGGAGTTGAGAGAGGCGGATATAGAGGGGGGTGCAGCTTGAAATTGTATTTTTGAAATATTCCCTTTGAAATACTTTTTGGAGGGATTTTATCTCGTGATTGAAAAATAGTTTAGTCTCACTTTGTGGAACACATTAAAACATCTCACTTAAAAAGAGAGAGAGCCTTATTACCTTATTAAAAGGTACATCTCATCTTCACAACAGGGACTCTTTGCCTCATCCCAGATGTGTACACCAGATGGATTTATCTCTACATATGAATTATTGACAGCGATTAAATCCAAAAGGTTCACCGTCCAACTAACAGAATTATACCATCCTAGATATTTCAGTGATGGGCTGGACATAAATAAATAAACGGTAGATGGAAAATCATTTGAAAGATTTGATAATAAAATCAATGCATCATCAAAGGAGGTCCTTCATGAATAACTTATGGAAAATAAACACCTCACTCAGACATGCAAAATGCAACATCTACCGCAGCAATGTTTTTACCCTCCTTTAATATACAGTCTGTCCACTTAAAAAAGAATCAGGAAAAATCAGCAGAGGTGGAGGATCTTTGCTTCATGGGATATAGTTAAGAAAAACATTAGGGGCACTACCTGCCAAGCACCCTCAGCTTCTCACCATGTATTAGCCTCATTAAGGAACATCTATAGGAAGTGGCTGATGCTTTCCATTATTTATGGAGGTGTAATTATCTATCTTGTCACACTGACGCAGGAATTTACAGGACCCTGGTTCTGCATCAGTACAATAAAGGTAGCTAATGAACCAAGCAAGTACACCTCCAGGCTCCCACAGACTATCTATCTGATGTACTCCACTGCTCTCTCGCTCTCTCTCTCTCTCTCTCTCTCTCTCTCTCTCTCTCTCTCTCTCTCTCTCTCTCTCTCTCTCTCTCTCTCTCTCTCTCTCTCACTCCAGTTGATTATATACCGAACATAAACTGAACCTTGGCACCATTAAAAAAAGTTTGCGCCTGTTCTTTCCTCTAACTAAATACAAAAATAGAACAAATATATTTTTGAAACGTTATAACAAAGGGGAAAGGACAACACTTATAATGAGTAGGCTAAGTACAGACCGTTTCTTGTTTTTATCTTTGTTTTTGGGGCGAATGTTTCCCTTTTGAAGATAATTGCTGTGTTCTGTATGCTAAGTGTCTCCAGTAGATCATAGTGATACTGAACACTACTATATGCATGCCCACAACACAGAGCCATAGCACACCAGAGAGAGACCCAAAAGCATAGCACAGTGAAGGAGGGAGTAGGGAGCAGGGGAGGAGAGGCAGGCAGGGGATACATACAAGAGAGAGGGAAGAAGGAAAAACAGGAAGAAAGAGGGAATGAGAGGGAGAGAGAAACATGGGGATGTAGAGAGATGGGGTCATTTACATATAAATGAATGTTGCCGATCACACGCCGCTGACCCTATTTATTCTGTCGGGCGGGCGGGCGGGCAGGCGGGCGGGCGGGCGGGCAGGCAGGCAGGCAGGGCAAGCACTAGCGATATGACGAATTACTCCAAATTACGGCATTTCCATCTCTACATTGGGAGCCGCGCTCATCGCCAATGCTGTTTTTTTTCCGCCGCCAGGAGTGACTCTAATTGGCAGTGGTGAATTTAAAGGACCTGTCACTGGCTGAGCATCTCACCACTAAGGCACCTTCCAATAGGATTAAAAAATACACACACTGCTTCTCTATTTGTGTTTACAGACTGAGAAAGAGAGAGAGGAGGCTATGAAACCGCTGCAATGCCGCACCATGCTCAGGCACACTATACACTTCAGAGTGATTCATCTCTCCTCTCTTCCCTCTCCTCACTCTCTTCCCTCTCCTCCCTCTCCTCCCTCTCTTCCCTCTCCTCCCTCTCTTCCATCTCCTCTCTCCTCCTCTCTCCTCCCTCTCTTCCCTCTCCTCTCTCTTCCCTCTCCTCTCTCTCTTCCCTCTCTTCCCTCTCCTTCCTCTCTTCCCTCTCTTCCCTCTCTTCCCTCTCCTCCCTCTCCTCCCTCTCTTCCCTCTCCTCCCTCTCTTCCATCTCCTCTCTCCTCCTCTCTCCTCCCTCTCTTCCCTCTCCTCTCTCCTCTCTCTCTTCCCTCTTCTCTCTCTCTTCCCTCTTCTCTCTCTCTTCCCTCTTCTCTCTCTCTTCCCTCTTCTCTATCTTCCCTCTCCTCCCTCTATTCCTTCTCCTCTCTCTTCCCTCTCCTCTCTCTCTTCCCTCTCCTCTCTCTTCCCTCTCCTCTCTCTCTTCCCTCTCCTCTCTCTTCCCTCTCCTCTCTCTCTTCCCTCTTCTCCCTCTCTTCCATCTCCTCTCTTTCTTCCCTCTCCTCTCTCTCTCCACTCTCCTCCCTCTCCTCTCTTCTCATGGCACATACAGCAGCTGTTTGCATGAGCATGTGGGTAAGGCCTAGCCATATGCACCTCTACTACCACTCTCATATTTCCCTCCAGTCCAACACAACACACTGCCCTCACGTCTCACAGACCACTACATATATGATAGATTCATGTTATGGGCCTGTGTGTACGCCTGCTCTTAACATGACAGCTGTGTCCTTTCCTTTCCATACAAACATGCCACACACACCTCCCCATCCCTGGCAAGCTGTTTCTCTACAGCCCCTTTAGTGGTGTTTTTCCATCCAGAGACTGAGGAACCTACCCAGAGCGAAACACTTTATTTGGCTCGTAAAGCAGCCTGCATTGCCAGTTGGTCTCCTTTCTTGTTTCACTCTTGGTCAGCCAAGCACAGTGGCTCATTAGTTCATTAAAAGGAGGATGCTGCTTGACTTTGTGAAGGCAAGGAAGAAAGAAGAGAGAGAGAGTCAAAACAGAGGCTCTAATTACGCAAGATTGATGCACTGAGTGAATATCCTGTTCATCAGTGTTTTTTATGTGTTTAATGGTACAACAGGGATCATGGAGAGAGTGACCTCTTCTGATCATTAGTACAATTAATGCAGGTACAAACACAAGAGGCTTGTCACTCTCTCTCTCTCTCTCTCTCTCTCTCTCTCTCTCTCTCTCTCTCTCTCTCTCTCTCTCTCTCTCTCTATTCAATTAAAAGTGCCTTTATTGGCATGGAAAACATGTTTACATTGCCAAAGCAAGTGACAAACTAAAATAACAACAATGACAAAAACCAAAGAAGTGAATTAGACTAAACAAAGACAAAAACAGACATTAACAGTAAACAATACACACACACACACACGTTTTGACAGAATAAAAACATTTAAAATCTTACATTGTTAGCAGTTAAAAAGTGTTGTATAACATTTAAAATGTTACATAAGCTATGTACAGTGTTGCACAGTCTCTCTCTCTCTCTCTCTCTCTCTCTCTCTCTGCCTCTCTCTCTCTCACTCTCTCTCTCGCTCTCTCTCTCGCTCTGCCCCCTCTCTCTCTCTCTCTCTCTCTCTCTCTCTCTCTCTCTCTCTCTCTCTCTCTCTCTCTCTCTCTCTCTCTCTCTCTCTCTCTCTCTCTCTCTCTCTCTGTTCTCCAATCTGGGCACCGGAGAGTGAAGTAATGGACCAGGGAAGGGAAGGCACACAGCAGAGGCTACTGTCTGAGATATTCATCACTAGCTGGGTACCACCCGGTTACTCAACCCTGCACCTTAGAGGCTACTGCCCTATGTACATAGACATGGAATCACTGGCCACTTTAATAATGGAACTCCAGTCACTTTACTAATGTTTACATACTGCTTTACTTATTTCATATGATTATACTGTATTCTACTGTATTTTAGTCAATGCCACTCTGACATTGCTCGACCTAATATTTATGCATTTCTTAATTCCATTATTTTACTTTTAGATTTGTGTGTATTGTTGTGAATTGTTAGATACTACTGCACTGTTGGAGCTAGGAACACAAGCATGTCGCTACACCCGCAATAACATCTGCTAAATATGTGAATGTGACCAATAAAATGTGATTTGATTTTCAGAAGCTGTCATAGGCGATGCTGTGTACTCGCAAAGTGGTCTCTCCTGAATACACACACAGAGATGGATTTACCTAGTGGTAGGAGGAATGGAAGAGTGGGTAATATTTGTACCAGATTGTTGAGTTTATATCTTAACACCGCTTTTTGTCTCCTATTCATACATTTTATATACAGTACATAGGCAATTTATGTATTATAGAAGGATGGACATTTAGTACCTAGACATACGTAGATTACAGGGAAGGTGACATTGCATCCATCCTCATTCTCAAAACACCTTCCATAGTACAATGCATACATAACAGTTAATGTATGCTGAGTTGGTCTCTGGGTTGGTCATGTGGGTTTAGGATTAGGTGTTGGTCATGTGGGTTTAGGATTAGGTGTTGGTCATGTGGGTTTAGCATAGGTGTTGGTCATGTGGGTTTAGGATTAGGTGTTGGTCATGTGGGTTTAGCATTAGGTGTTGGTCATGTGGGTTAAGGATTAGGTGTTGGTCATGTGGGTTTAGGATTAGGTGTTGGTCATGTGGGTTTAGGATTAGGTGTTGGTCATGTGGGTTTAGGATTAGGTGTTGGTCATGTGGGTTAAGGATTAGGTGTTGGTCATGTGGGTTTAGGATTAGGTGTTGGTCATGTGGATTTAGGATTAGGAGTTGGTCATGTGGGTTTAGGATTAGGTGTTGGTCATGTGGGTTTAGGATTAGGAGTTGGAGTTGGTCATGTGGCTTTAGGATTAGGTGTTGGTCATGTGGCTTTAGGATTAGGAGTTGGTCATGTGGGTTTAGGATTAGGTGTTGGTCATGTGGCTTTAGGATTAGGAGTTGGTCATGTGGCTTTAGGATTAGGTGTTGGTAATGTGGGTTTAGGATTAGGTGTTGGTAATGTGGCTTTAGGATTAGGTGTTGGTTATGTGGGTTTAGGATTAGGTGTTGGTCATGTGGCTTTAGGATTAGGTGTTGGTTATGTGGGTTTAGGATTAGGTGTTGGTCATGTGGGTTTAGGATTAGGTGTTGGTCATGTGGCTTTAGGATTAGGTCAAGTAGATGATAGAGGGCAATTGTAAACGAGGCAACCGCTTGTTGGGAAATCACTTTTTTATTTCCTCTTTTTATAATGAAGGTTGCCGAGCTGCAGTCAGACCTCTGCTGGGGACCATGGAGGCCATGGAGGGACGTGTCACACTACTGGCAAATGTCATGTCTCACATAGCGAGATGGAGGGAGAACGGAAGGGAGGGGTGAAAGTGTGTAAGGGAGGGGAGGTGGAGGGTTAGAGAGAAGGAGAAGAGGTGGATGGTTAGAGAGAGAGAAGGAGAGGGGAGAAAGAGGGGATGGTGATGGGAGAGAGAGAGAGGGAGAGGAAGAGGGAGTATGATAAATGCATGATAATACCTCCACTACATGTACAGTGCAGTTAGAAAGTACTCAGACCCCTTCCCTTTTTCCACATGTTGTTACGTTACAGCCTTATTCTAAAATGGATTAAATAAAACATTTTCCTCATCAATCTACACACAATACCCCATAATGACAAAGCCAAAACAGGTTTTTAGAAATAATTGCAAATTTATTCAAATAAAAAAACAGAGATACGTTATTTGCATAAGTATTCAGACCCTTTGCTATGAGACTCGAAATTGAGCTCAGGTGCATCCTGTTTCCATTGATCATCCTTGAGATGTATCTATAACTTGAATGGAGTCCACATGTGGTAAATTAAATTAATTGGACATGTTTTGGAAAGACACACACCTGTCTATATAATGTCACACAGTTGACAGTGCATGTCAGAGCAAACACCGAGCTATGAGGTCGAAGGAATTGTCCTTAGAGCTCGAGACAGGATTGTGCCGAGGCACAGATCTGGGGAAGGGTTCAAAAAAAATTCTGCGGCCATTGAATGTCCCAAGAACACAGTGGCCTCCATCATTCTTAAATGGAAGAAGTTTGGAATCACCAAGACTCTTCCTAGATCTGGCCGCCCGGCCAAACTGAGATATCGAGGGAGAAGGCCCTGGTTAGAGAGTTGACCAAGAATGTGATGGTCAATCTGACAGAGCTTGTCAGGGAAATTCTAGAGGAAGAGAGAGACTGTAAATTCTTCCAACAAAATCTTTATTATAAGATTTGCAAAAATGAAGCAATCAACATCACCAGTAATGGTTCAGAGTTGAAAGCTTAACAAACATAGCCAGGTCTCTGCTTTTATAGAGAAAATACTACCCCTTTCTGTATATGTGGTAGTCAGTAGAGTGTGTAAAAGGTAATTAGTTGTCTGTGCAGACTTTAAGATAGCATGAGGTTGGTAGCCTGAGGGCTCAACCGTCTAACTGCAACAACAAACACTATATTGTACTCCTTTCTGCAAGGTTCCATACATGTGACTTTCTGAAGATAGTAAACCCATGGGATTTCACATGCTACGGTTGCACCCAAACCTCTCTTAGCTGCAAGCCCAGTCTCATCAAATCAAATCAAATCAAATTTATTTATATAGCCCTTCGTACATCAGCTGATATCTCAAAGTGCTGTACAGAAACCCAGCCTAAAACCCCAAACAGCAAGCAATGCAGGTGGAGAAGCACGGTGGCTAGGAAAAACTCCCTAGAAAGGCCAATACCTAGGAAGAAACCTAGAGAGGAACCAGGCTATGTGGGGTGGCCAGTCCTCTTCTGGCTGTGCCGGGTGGAGATTATAACAGAACATGGTCAAGATGTTCAATGTTCATAAATGACCAGCATGGTCGAATAATAATAAGGCAGAACAGTTGAAACTAGAGCAGCAGCACAGTCAGGTGGAAGTTGAAACTGGAGCAGCAGCATGGCCAGGTAGACTGGGGACAGCAAGGAGTCATCATGTCAGGTAGTCCTGGGGCATGGTCCTAGGGCTCAGGTCAGTTGAAACTGGAACAGCAGCATGGCCTGGTGGACTGGGGACAGCAAGGAGTCATCATGTCAGGTAGTCCTGGGGCATGGTCCTAGGGCTCAGGTCCTCCGAGAGAGAGAAAGAAAGAGAGAAGGAGAGAATTAGAGAACGCACACTTAGATTCACACAGGACACCGAATAGGACAGGAGAAGTACTCCAGATATAACAAACTGACCCCAGCCCCCCGACACATAAACTACTGCAGCATAAATACTGGAGGCTGAGACAGGAGGGGTCAGGAGACACTGTGGCCCCATCCGAGGACACCCCCGGACAGGGCCAAACAGGCTCATGACTAAGTCACACCAAGAGAAGTTTGTATCAGGTTAGAAAAAACACTAGCATATACAAGAGACTATTCTTTAAGCAGTAAAACATGGGTAGCATGACTAATTATGTAATTTTCCACAACATGTCCTCCCTTTTGAGACTAAGTTTCAACCTAACAGAAAATGACTTACAAGCATTTTCATTAACATTGCATTGACATGAGGAAGCATTGACATGAGGAAAAGGAGGAAAAGGAAATAGCTTTCTTACACTTAGTACACTACAATACATTGCAAGTTTCAAACGTTCAAATGGTGCCAGAAGGGGGGAAAAGGAACATATGAATATAAACATTGGTACATACTTTATCACCAAACACAAGGCAATAGCTTTGTTGAGACTGTCCATATAGCCACTGGGTCACCATGACGGTAGGCCCTTAACTTCTCTAGGATAGAGGGCAGCATTCGGATTTTTGGATGAAAAGCATGCCCAAATTCAACTGCCTGCTACTCATCCACAGAAGATAAGATATGCATAGTATTAGTAGATTTGGATAGAAAACACTCTGAAGTTTCCAAATCTGTTTGAATCATGTCTGTGAGTATAACATAAATTATTTGGCAGGCGAAACCCCAAGGACAAACCAATCAGATTTTCTTTTGAGGTCACTCTCTTTTCAATGGGTTTTCATTGGGAATCCAGATTTCTAAGGGACATTCTTGCAGTTCCTACCGCTTCCACCGGATGTCAACAGTCTTTAGAAATTGGTTGAGGTTTTTGCATTGAGAAATGAAGATGTAACACTGTTCAGAATGAGGCTCGAGGGAAGTGTACTCTTTGTTAGAGGTGCGTGACCTGAAAGAACGCTCCACTTTGTTTTCCTCCGGTATTGAACACAGATCATCCCGTTTATTTGATCGATTATTTACGTAAAAAAATACCTAAAGTTGTATTACAAAAGTAGTTTGAAATGTTTGGACAATGCTTACAGGTAGCTTTTGAGATATTTTGAGATATTACGTTGCGCAAGTTGGAAGCGGTGTTTTTCTGGATCAAACGCGCCAAATAAATGGACATTTTGGATATATATCGACGGAATTAATCAAACAAAAGGACCATTTGTGATGTTTATGGGACATATCGGAGTGCGAACAGAAGAAGCTCGTCAAAGGTAAGGCATGAATTATATTTTTTATTTCTGCGTTTTCTGTCGCGCCTGCCAGGGTTGAAATATGCTGCTCTCTCTTTGTTTACTGGGGTAATATCCTCAGATAATAGCATCGTTTGCTTTCGCCGTAAAGCATTTTTTAAATCTGACACGTTGGCTGGATTCACAGCAAGTGTAGCTTTAATTTGGTTTATTGAATGTGTGATTTATTCAAAGTAAAATTTTTATACTAATTTATTTGAATTTGGCCCTCTGCATTTTCACTGGATGTTGACCAGGTGGGACGCTACCGTCACACATATCCCAGAGAGGTAAAAAACATCTTTGGGATAGGGGGCAGTATTTTCACGTCCGGATAAAAGCAATGCCCAAAGTAAACTGCCTGCTACTCAGGCCCAGAAGCTAGGATATGCATATAATTGGTGTATTTGGGTAGAAAACACTCTAAAGTTTCTAAAACTGTTAAAATAATGTCTGTGAGTATAACAGAACTTATTTGGCAGGTGAAACCCCGAGGACAAACCATCCAGGAAAAGAAAATTGAGGTCACTGTGTTTTCTAATGAGTTTCTATGGGAAACTAGATTTAGGAGGCACCTGGTTGCAGTTCCTATGGCTTCCACTAGATGTCAACAGTCTTTAGAAATTGGTTGATCTTTTTCCTTTGAGAAATGAAGTACGGCTGTACTTTCTAAGTGTCAAGCCAAGTGGACTCTTTTGTTTGGTGCGCGCTACCTGGAGCTCGCTCCACTTTGATTTTATCCGCTATTGAACACAGTATTTTCCATCTTAAATTTGATTGATTATTTACGTTTTAGGATACCCAAAGTTGTATTAGGAAAGTTGTTTGAAATGTTTGGACCAAGTTTACAGGTAACTTATTCGATACTTTGTAGTCATGTTGGGCGAGTTGGAACCGGTGTATTTCTGAATCATACGTGCCAAATAAATGAACATTTTGGGGATATAAAGAAGGAATTTATCGAACAAAATGACTATTTGTGATGTTTCTGGGACATATTGCTGTGCCAACAGAAGAAGATCTTCAAAGGTAAGGCATGAATTATATCATTATTTCTGACTTTCGTGTCGCACCTGCTTGTTTGAAATATGATTTTCATGTGTTTGTATGATGGGGCGCTGTCCTCAAATAATCGAATGGTTTGCTTTTACCGTGAAGCCTTTTTGAAATCTGACACGTTGGCTGGATTAACAAGACGTTACGCTTTATTTTGGTGTATTGCACTTGTGATTTTATGAAAGTTAAATATTTATAATAATTTTATTTGAATTTCGCGCACTGCAATTTCACCGGATGTTGTCAAAACGTTCCGCTAGTGGAATGTCTAGCCGTAACAGATTTTAACTTTACCTTGGGAGCAAAATTTACAGAACCTCTGCCTTGAGCATGGCCTATGGACATGCTGCACCATTAACTGAATGTTTTTACCTGGAGTTCTTCATCAGACATAATCAGACATAGGAAATAAATCCGGTATATAGGGTTCTGAGACGTTTCCTTCAGGCGTCGGTAATGGCGTGGCAAGAATAGGCTCAATGGCTTTCCTGCATAATTTCTTAACACTTAATAAGCATTATTGTAAAACAAATAACTAAGCCATAAATCAACCAATGAAATATTGTAGCTCCCATAACACCTAAGAATGACTGAACCCATCCAAACGGATTCCAATCGTTGTCTGGTTGGTGTTCGTTTGCGAGATCACCGCTGAGCTCTTTCAGATGTTCCACAACCATAGTCAAGTTACCCTCACCCTGGGGTATGAATGTACAGCAATGGGTCACCCATCATTTTGCACACTCCCCCCTCCCCTGCTAGCAACATGTCAAGCGCTACCCTATTTGGCTTGCAATTCCAGTCTTATTATCGAAGTGGTTAAATTGACCAAAGATTCTAAATGATATCATAATCAATCTAAATCCTGGGCTTTTTAAGATGCCCCATACCAAGGAATGAACCTGCGCCAAAACTTTTCAAGTTTCGAGGATTGTCATGACTCAATTGGAACGTCATTTAATTGTGAAATGCTCCTTCTAACCTGTCTTAATCTGCTTGGAATGGAGGAGTTGGTTTTATGCATTACAGCGATGGAGATATTTAGTTTACCAAAACACAGCACCCTGTCCAATTTGTTAGTAAATAAAGATATGCTTTATCAACACAGATCCAAAAATGTTCAGTAAACGTGGCTGAGCCATATTGATGTGGAGAGTAAATGTCTGTTTCTGTCTGAATAGTGGTGTACCCCACATTCAGTTTAATTTATCCAGCTACATCCTATTGGGAAGACACTGTAATTAACACACGTTGACATTCCCAGATAGGATTCATTGAATTGTGGTATGGAGATACTACTTGGGTTGAGACAATGGCAGGATCGGAATGGAGTTTGCCGGGGTTGGATTAGAATAGTCTCTGGTACACGGTGTCTGGGTTCTAAAATCATTTTGGTACACCAATGTGCACAATCAAATCCGCCTATCATATATTGTGTCAATGACAAATCACCATTAATGCATTTTTCACTCAAAGTTTTACCTTGTGAATGCAACAGCTGCAATACAACAGCTGCAATGAGAAGACTGACCATGAAAGCAACAAACATGATGCGTAGAGACCGGTCCTGGTCGCCCCATGGCATCTGGGGTTGCCTACGATGGGACATCGGCTGGTACATCTTCATCTGGGTTGTGCGGTACCCTTCCTGCAGTGACTGGCGTGAACCCATGTCAAAATCAAATCAAATCAAAGTTTATTTGTCACATACACATGGTTAGCAGATGTTAATGCGAGTGTAGCGAAATGCTTGTGCTTCTAGTTCTGACAATGCAGTAATATATATATATGTGTAGACCTCTCTGCAACGTTCCCCACTGTCTGGGTCATTAGGTGCTCCTGGAATGGAACAGTCCAGCGCTGTTGGTGCCAGGTCTTTCTGCTCGCCTGGTTGAAGTTTGTGTAATGGTCCTCCCTTTTGATTCAGGTAAAGCCACTTTCACCCTGGGAAAAATAGACTTCAGAACATTGTTAAGTGCAACACAGTAACTTACCATTTGATCCTCATAACCCATACATTTCAACCTGTTCTGTGGGAATGGAGTGATAAGCATTCTCATGGGTCTTCCTGTGAGTATTTCATGAGGTGCTAAACTGGTTGTACGATGCGCGCATCCACGCATGTACATCAGAGCCAGAGGCATTACTGTTACCCATGGCAATCCGGTCTCAGCCATCAGTTTAGCCAATTTCATTTTTAGCATTTGGTTGGCTCTCTCTACAAGACCACCACTGGACGGATGATAACTACAATGTGTTCGCAGGTCAATTTGCAAACTTTCAGAGATGTTCTGAATAACACTATTTACAAAATGAGAGCTGTTGTCTGATGTTAATTGGATGGCAGACCCAACCTAGGGATGATTTTCCTTAGTAGGTTATTTGCTACAGCCATTGCTGTGGCATGCTTACAAGGAAATGCCTCTACCCATTTAGAGAAGGCATCAACTACAACCTGGCAGTACTTATAACCCTGGAAGTGCTCAAAGGGTCATTCAGGCCTTGGGTGAGCTGACATAGGCATCGAATGCCTCTGCCTGCATTGTTAGTCATACAAATTAAACACTACAAATCAAACACTGCAAAAACAGAAAATCCAGGAACAACCAACATTTTTTACAACTCCTCCCTTTGACACATGGTCTTGGCCATGTGTCAACTTGCAAGATCTGGCCCCAGCCAGAGGTTCCTCTGTGTGTCAAAGGAACACTTCTTCCTCCACTGTCTCACCTCCCCAGGCCCTGCACCTGATTGCACATCAGAAACGTCCTGTACTGAAAACATATTTGCAGCAGAAACAGGAAGTGAAACCATTTGGAGGGTGGGTGAAACAATAGACATGGCATCTGCTTTTGCAGCCATATCAGCCATATAATTTCCTTTAGAGACAGGGTCAGATGCATTAGTGTGAGCTTGACACTTGCAGACAGAAATGGATGTAGGCAAGAGAATGGCTTCCAACAGATTCGCAATCAGTGTAGAATGTATAATCATCTTACCAGTTGAAGTAAGGAACCCACCTTGCTGCCACAATGTTCCAAATTCCTGTACCACCCCGAATGCATATCTGCTATCAGTATCAATAGTAACAGTTTTATCCTTAGCTAGAATGCACACTCTAGTCAGTGCAAACACTTCTGCAGCCTGAGCTGACAGATGTGATGGCAGTTTTGCCCTCTATAATGTATCAACAGCAGTAGTGACTGCATAGGCCACCAATGATTCACCCTGTGGTGACTTTTGGGCAGAGCCATCAACAAACAGCTCTGGGTCAGCATTCAGTAATGGCACATCAGAGAGGTCAGGGCGGGGTTTACAGACCTGGTCCACAAAGACAGCACAATCGTGGGGTTCCCCATCATCGTCAGTTGGCAAAATGGTAGCAGGGTTAAGAACACTACAACCTTTAAGAGTCACATGAGACATTGTCAACAACACATTCTGATAATGCAGGAGCCGTGTTGGAGTGAGATGGGCGGTCCGTGCCTGTGAGATAAGAGCATGGACAGCGTGAGAAACTTTTATGAACGGTTAATGAGCACATTGCAACAATGCTAGCACAGGCTAACACTGCTTCTGTAGCAGCCGCTACAGCCCTGAGACAATATACCAACCATCTTATCACACTGTCAAGTCTTTTAGAATAGTAAGCAACAGGCCGTTGCTTTCCACCATGGTCCTGAGTGAGGACAGATTACATTAAACCATTTTATCTCGCAAACAAACAGATTAAAAGGCTTAGAGTGATCTGGCATCCTAAACAAGGAGAAGAGGTTAGCAATTGTTTCAATTTGTCAAATGCCTGCAGTCCTCCAGGTGTCCACTTTGTCTTATCATTCATCTCCATCTTTTGGCTGTGAATGAGATCATAAAGTGGCTGAGTGACTTCAGCATAATCAGGTAGCCAAGCTCTCCAATAGCCTGCCATTCCTGTGAGTGTCATCATGTGCTGTTTTGTAACTGGCTGTGGTATCAAGGGAATTGCAGCCCCATGCTCCAAACCCAATTTCCTACCATTTGGTGTAATGTCATGTCCCAGATATACAACTGCTTGGGAGACAAGTTGTATATTTTTCTTGGAAACTTTGTGGCCATTTTCAGCTAGAAACACTAACAGAGCTTGGTGTCAACTTTGCATGCTTGCTGGAGTTCAGAACACAGTAATAGGTTGTTGACATACTGTATTAACTTCTTAATTAAGGTATAGGGGACGCTTGCGTCCCACTTGCCAAAAGCCAGGGAAAATGCAGCGCGGCAAATTCAAATAAAATGATATGAAAATCTAACTTTCATTAAATCACAGGCTTTTCAGCGAAAGCATAAGAAGCTATTATCTGATGATAGCACAACAGTAAACAAAGAGAGTAGCATATTTCAACCCTGCAGGCGCTACACAAAACGCGAAAATAAAATATAAAACATGCCTTACCTTTGACGAGCTTCTTTTGTTGACGCTCCAATTAATTTCGTCCATATATATCCAAAATGTCAATTTATTTGGCGCGTTTGATCCAGAAAAAAACTGCTTCCAATTTGTGCAACGTCACTACAAAATATCTCAAAGGTTGCCTGTAAACTTTGCCAACACATTTCAAACTACTTTTGTAATACAACTTTAGGTATTTTTAAACGTTGATAATCGATCAAATTGAAGACGGGTCTATCTGTGTTCAATACAGGAAGACAACAAACCAACGCTACTTTTCATGTCTTGCGCACTCTAAACAGTGTTACCCAGTTCCTAGATGGCCGTACTTCTTCATTGCACAAAGGAATAACCTCAACCAAATTCCAAAGACTGGTGACATCCAGTGGAAGCGGTAGGAACTGAAAACAAGTACCAAAGAAATATTGTTTCCCAATGAGAATTTTACTGAACAGACAGAGACCTAAAAAAAAAAATTCTGAACGGTTAGTCCTCGGGGTTTTGCCTGCTACATAAGTTACTTTATACTCACAGACACGATTCAAACAGTTTTAGAAATGTCAGAGTGTGTTCTATCCAAATATACTAATAATATGCATATCTTATATTCTTGGCATGAGTAGCAGGAAGTTGAAATTGGGCACGCTATTTATCCAAAAGTGAAAATGCTGCCTCCTATACCTGAAGAAGTTAACATACTCCCATATGAAACCCTCTAAATTTAGTGTCAAAGCAGCAGAAAACACCACCGGAGATTCCGAGTAACCTTGGGGGCAGACCGTCCAAGTCCAACTCTTGTTTAAGAACATGAACGTGAACTGTGATTCTGGTGTGACGGGAATGCTAAAAACTGAAAACCATTCAGCCGATGCCGGCACAGCAGATAGAATCATAAAGGGGTTTGGCACAACAGGAGCCCTTGCATAAACTGCATCGTTAACAGGTCTGAGATCTTGAACAAAACGCCAATCACCTGAGGCTTTTCGGACAGGAAGAATTTGGGTATTACAGGGAGAGCCTGGACAAGGCAATAGCTCCTCTTTCTACCAATGAAGCATGAATGGGGGTAACCCCTTTACAGCTTCCTGACTTAGGGAATACTGAGTTCTGCTTGGTCTGTGTGTGCCCTTAGGTGTGATAGTAAGCGGTTCAACCCCCCTCATTTCCCCAATGTCATACTTATCTTTAGCCCACAGAGAGTCCAGGAGACCAATCAACATGGGTGACTCATTCTCCACAGAAATCATCTGTTTAGTTTGTTTAGTGCTATTAATGCCATGCACACCTCGTGGAGCATGTACAGGCCCAAAATAATGGAACACACAAAGTATGTATACTGGGGGAGACTTTAGACCCATCCGCTCTAAGTTCCCAGTCAGTGACCTGCAAGACAAGAAACATCATCTGTTTTATCTACATATATATATATGTGGCACCCTGTCACTAAATACATACAACAAAGCCTGTTCTTTCATTAATTTAACACTTAAAGTGCAAAATTGGGGCCAATTTTAACAGGTAGGGGCATCGTGAGCAACTCTTTCAAAGTCACTTCTGAGGCTCCTACAGTGGTAACTGATTGATTTGACATGGGAGGTTTGGACATACATTTTGAATTTATGACAGACATTGCAGCTCCAGGATCTACTAGAAATTCAATTGACTGACCATTGACGAAGAGACGAACCATTGGCTTCTCACGGGGGTTGAAAAAAATCTTTAAATGCTGGCTAAGGGTGTCAACTGTCTCTACCTCGCATCAGTCCATATGAGGGTTGTAATGAGGTCTGGTTCTCCAACCACCCCTTACTGATCCCTGCTCACTTATGTTTGGACACTTTCTAGCTAAATGTTCTTATTTTCCAAAGTTATAACAAACAAAGTTCCTGTCCTGTTGTTGCTGCTGTCTGGCCCACCCGTCAGCACTGGCTCCCCCTCCCCCTCCTCATCCTCTACCTCTTCCCCTTCCCCTCTGTCCATAATTTGGAGGTTTTCCCTGAGCCTGCCGCTGCTGGCCTTGTCCTTCATAAAAAGCCAGCTGTGTAGCTTGTAACTTCACTCCTTCTTTTTCTATTCTCTGTTTTGTTTTGTCTTCTTGTGACAATTGCTGCCTCTCAGCATGTTGAGTGTTCAATAACCTCTCGTAGACTGGTAGTTACCCAGCCAATGCAAATCATTTGAACCTGTTTACCAAGGGCTGGCAAAAGCTTTAAAGAGGCTGTCGTAGTCATCATTGTGGTGGCCATCAGTCATTGGTTTGAGCCCGCTATGCTTACGGTAGCAGGTCTCCAGCCTATGTCTGTAGTCTTCCAACGACTCCTTAGCTTTCTGTGTGCAACTATAGATATCTGCCCAATCGGTCAATGGTGTGTAATGTTACTTTATGCAATCACACAACTTAGCCAGTTGGGTCTGATAGGCTTCACCCTCTCCCTATTTGTAGTCTCCCTCCAAGTCCGCCGATCGCAGCCTCATCTTGATACGGCAAATGTGCACGGTCCCAGCTGCAGATGGCTTGTACAGCCGGGCCATCTTGTGTAGCTATGTGGTAAAATCACCAGCGTCCTTTGTAGGATCTGGAAGTTCTTTAGCAATGTCCTTCAGTTCGTCCTGTCTCCAAGTCTTCTGGATGTTGACAAGTGGGTGCCATTCGTCACCGTCCACAGGTCGCGGTTGTGGATTAGGGAACGTTACCAGAGGTGCCTGGAGAAAGGTTGTGTTTGGGTCCCCTTTTTACCTGTTCCGGTCATGACTGTTGTGGGTGAGGGACTTAGCTGCGTGGTATGGGTCGACGTCGATAGTGGACTAAGCTCCCAGCAACCATCAACACCAGAGACGGGACTCAATGTGGGCCAGTGCATGGAACGGATTTCCACTGCTCATGGGCCACCTCCGGGGGTCTGCTGGTAGAGTTGCAGTGGGGGAGACGGCTGAGCGAGCTGCTGTTAGACAACCAGGGCTGGTGCTGTTGCAGTGAATACAGAGGTATAATAGGGGGGTGGAAAGTCATTATCATCATCCCTGTTTCTCCTTCTTTTATTATCTCCCTCCGTCTGTTTCTTCTTCTAACTGTCTTTCACCATTTGTCCTTTAACCTTCCTGTCGGACTGTCTTTCGGCTTCCCTCTCCCACTTTCTAAACTTACCCCAATCTATTAGACATGTCTTGCCTTTCATGGTTTCCTCAAAGTTCTTTCTACATTCTGCTAATAAAATTGCGCTCAATGTGCCTTTTAAGGAAAAATCTGCTACTTTGTACATGTTCCAGAATATCCCGCCCCTTTTATCCGGGTAGCCGGAAAATAGAGCATTGCAGTAGTCTAACCTAGAAGTGACAAAAGCATGGATTAATTTTTCTGCATCATTTTTGGACAGAAAGTTTCTGATTTTTGCAATGTTACGTAGATGGAAATAAGCTGTCCTCGAAATGGTCTTGATATGTTCTTCAAAAGAGAGATCAGGGTCCAGAGTAACGCCGAGGTCCTTCACAGTTTTATTTGAGACGACTGTACAACCATTAAGATTAATTGTCAGATTCAACAGAAGATCTCTTTGTTTCTTGGGACCTAGAACAAGCATCTCTGTTTTGTCCGAGTTTAATAGTAGAAAGTTTGCAGCCATCCACTTCCTTATGTCTGAAACACATGCTTCTAGCGAGGGCAATTTTGGGGCTTCACCATGTTTCATTGAAATGTACAGCTGTGTGTCATCCGCATAGCAGTGAAAGTTTACATTATGTTTTCGAATAACATCCCCAAGAGGTAAAATATATAGTGAAAACAATAGTGGTCCTAAAACGGAACCTTGAGGAACACCGAGATTTACAGTTGATTTGTCAGAGGACAAACCATTCACAGAGACAAACTGATATCTTTCCGACAGATAAGATCTAAACAAGGCCAGAACATGTCCGTGTAGACCAATTTGGGTTTCCAATCTCTCCAAAAGAATGTGGTGATCGATGGTATCAAAAGCAGCACTAAGGTCTAGGAGCACGAGGACAGATGCAGAGCCTCTGTCCGATGCCATTAAAATGTCATTTACCACCTTCACAAGTGCCGTCTCAGTGCTATGATGGGGTCTAAAACCAGACTGAAGCATTTCGTATACATTGTTTGTCTTCAGGAAGGCAGTGAGTTGCTGCGCAACAGCCTTCTCTAAAATTATTGAGAGGAATGGAAGATTCGATATAGGCCGATAGTTTTTTATATTTTCTGGGTCAAGGTTTGGCTTTTTCAAGAGAGGCTTTATTACTGCCACTTTTAGTGAGTTTGGTACACATCCAGTGGATAGAGAGCCGTTTATTATGTTCAACATAGGAGGGCCAAGCACAGGAAGCAGCTCTTTCAGTAGTTTAGTTGAAATAGGGTCCAGTATGCAGCTTGAAGGTTTAGAGGCCATGATTATTTTCATCATTGTGTCAAGAGATATAGTACTAAAACACTTGAGCGTCTCTCTTGATCCTAGGTCCTGGCAGAGTTGTGCAGACTCAGGACAACTGAGGTTTGGAGGAATACGCAGGTTTAAAGAGGAGTCCGTAATTTGCTTTCTAATAATCATAATCTTTTCCTCAGTTCATGAATTCATGAAGTTCATGAATTTATCACTGCTAAAGTGAAAGTCATCCTCTCTTGGGGAATGCTGCTTTTTAGTTAGCTTTGCGACAGTATTAAAAAGGAATTTCGGATTGTTCTTATTTTCCTCAATTAAGTTAGAAAAATAGGATGATCGAGCAGCAGTAAGGGCTCTACGGTACTGCACGGTACCGTCCTTCCAAGCTAGTCGGAAGACTTCCAGTTTGGTGTGGCGCCATTTCCGTTCCAATTTTCTGGAAGCTTGCTTCAGAGCTCGGGTATTTTCTGTGTACCAGGGAGCTAGTTTCTTATGAGACATTTTTTTAGTTTTTAGGGGTGCAACTGCATCTAGGGTATTGCGCAAGGTTAGATTGAGATCCTCAGTTAGGTGGTTAACTGATTTTTGTCCTCTGGCGTCCTTGGGTAGGCAGAGGGAGTCTGGAAGGGCATCAAGGAATCTTTGTGTTGTCTGTGAATTTATAGCACGACTTTTGATGTTCCTTGGTTGGGGTCTAAGCAGATTATTTGTTGCAATTGCAAACGTAATAAAATGGTGGTCCGATAGTCCAGGATTATGAGGAAAAACATTAAGATCCACCACATTTATTCCATGGGACAAAACTAGGTCCAGCGTATGACTGTGACAGTGAGTGGGTCCAGAGACATGTTGGACAAAACCCACTGAGTCGATGATGGCTCCGAAAGCCTTTTGGAGTGGGTCTGTGGACTTTTCCATGTGAATATTAAAGTCACCAAAGATTAGAATATTATCTTCTATGACTACAAGGTCCGATAGGAATTCAGGGAACTCAGTGAGAAACGCTGTATATGGCCCAGGAGGCCTGTAAACAGTAGCTATAAAAAGTGATTGAGTAGGCTGCATAGATTTCATGACTAGAAGCTCAAAAGACGAAAATGTCATTTTTTTTTTTTTGTAAATTGAAATTTGCTATCGTAAATGTTAGCAACACCTCCGCCTTTGCGGGATGCACGGGGGATATGGTCACTAGTGTAGCCAGGAGGTGAGGCCTCATTTAAAACAGTAAATTCATCAGGCTTAAGCCATGTTTCAGTCAGGCCAATCACATCAAGATTATGATCAGTGATTAGTTCATTGACTATAATTGCCTTTGAAGTAAGGGATCTAACATTAAGTAGCCCTATTTTGAGATGTGAGGTATCATGATCTCTTTCAGTAATGACAGGAATGGAGGTGGTCTTTATCCTAGTGAGATTGCTAAGGCGAACACCGCCATGTTTAGTTTTTGCCCAACCTAGGTCGAGGTACAGACACGGTCTCAATGGTGATAGCTGAGCTGACTACACTGACTGTGCTAATGGCAGACTCCACTATGCTGGCAGGCTGGCTAACAGCCTGCTGCCTGGCCTGCACCCTATTTCATTGTGGAGCTAGAGGAGTTAGAGCCCTGTCTATGTTGGTAGATAAGATGAGAGCACCCCTCCAGCTAGGATGGAGTCCGTCACTCCTCAGCAGGTCAGGCTTGGTCCTGTTTGTGGGTGAGTCCCAGAAAGAGGGCCAATTATCTACAAATTCTAACTTTTGGGAGGGGCAGAAAACAGTTTTTAACCAGCGATTGAGTTGTGAGACTCTGCTGTAGAGCTCATCACTCCCCCTAACTGGGAGGGGGCCAGAGACAATTACTCGATGCCGACACATCTTTCTAGCTGATATGCACGCAGAAGCTATGTTGCGCTTGGTGATTTCTGACTGTTTCATCCTAACATCGTTGATGCCGACGTGGATAACAATATCTCTATACTCTCTACACTCGCCAGTTTTAGCTTTAGCCAGCACCATCTTCAGATTAGCCTTAACGTCGGTAGCCCTGCCCCCGGGTAAACAGTGTATGATCGCTGGATGATTCGCTTTAAGTCTAATATTGCGGGTAATGGAGTCGCCAATGACTAGAGTTTTCAATTTGTCAGAGCTAATGGTGGGAAGCTTCGGCGTCTCAGACCCCGTAACGGGAGGAGTAGAGACCAGAGAAGAATCGGCCTCTGACTCCGACCCGCTGCTTAATGGGGAAAACCGGTTGAAAGTTTCTGTCTGCTGAATGAGCGACACCGGTTGAGCGTTCCTACAGCATTTCCTTCCAGAAACCGTGAGAAAGTTGTCCGGCTGCGGGGACTGTGCCAGGGGATTTACACTACTATCTGTACTTACTGGTGCCACAGACGCTGTTTCATCCTTTCCTACACTGAAATTACCCTTGCCTAACGATTGCGTCTGAAGCTGGGCTTGCAGCACAGCTATCCTCGCCGTAAGGCGAGTACAGCGGCTGCAATTAGAAGGCATCATGTTAATGTTACTACTTAGCTTCGGCTGTTGGAGGTCCTGACGAATCGTGTCCAGATAAAGCGTCCGGAGTGAAAAAGTTGAGGAAAAAATAAATAAATATATGAACGGTAATTAAAAAGTGAAAACCGTAAAGTTGTCAGGTAGCAAAACAGGTTGGCAACAAAACGCACAGCAACTCGAAAACAAGCCTGCAAGTTGTGACCGGAAATGACGTCAGACGTTCACACAGGTGAAAGTATTAGCAGTTGATTAGTATCAATGTCCATACATGTGACTTTCTGTAGATAGTACCCACGGGATTTCACATGCTGCGGTTGCACCCAAAGGTGTCTTAGCTGTAAGCTAAGGTTACAAAAAACACTAGCATGTAACAAGAGACTATTCTTTAAGCAGTAAAACATGGGATAGCATGACTAATTATGTAATTTTCCACAACAAGCTCCAGAGTTCCTCTGTGGAGATGGGGAGAACCTTCCAGAAAGACAGCCATCTCTACAGCACTCCACCAATCAGGCCTTTAAGTTAGAGTGGCCAGACAGAAAAAAGGCAGATGACAGCCCACTTGGAGTTTGCTAAAAGGCACCTAAAAGTACTCTCAGACCATGAGAATCAAGATTTAGATTTTGAAACCTAGACAGCCAAGACAACAGCCACGACAACGCAGGATTGGCTTCGGGACACGTCTCTGAATGTCCTTGAGTGGCCCAGCCAGAGCCCGGACTTGAACCCGATCAAACATCTTTGGAGAGACATGAAAATGGCTATACAGCAACGCTCCCCATCCAACCTGACAGAGCTTGGGAGGATCTGTAGAGAAGAAAGAGAAATACCCCAAATACAGGTGTGCTAAGCTTGTAGGGTCATACCCAAGAAGACTCGAGACTGTAATAACTACCAAAGGTGCTTCAACAAAGTACTGAGTAAAGGGTCAGAAAACTTAGGTAAATGTGATATTTCCGTTTTTTTAGCAAAATTGTCTAAAAACCTGTTTTTTATTTGTCATTATGGGGTATTGTGTGTAGATCGATGAGGAACAAAAAAACAATTTAATCAATTTTAGAATAAGGCTGTAACGTAACAAAATGGAAAAAGTCAAGGAGTCTGAATACATCCCGAAAGCACTGTATAGCTTTATGATTTCATAGGTAGCCTGTAATAACGGCAGCACACTACAGATATCTACATTAAGACACCAACGAAAGCAATGGGAGTGTGCTATACTGTAGCTAAAAGGCTGTGTCTGCCCTCTACACTTTCCACTGGCATATACACATATACCATTACCTTAGTAGGGACTATAGAGGAGGTCAAATATGCAAAAACCCTCTTCATCTTTATCAGGAGCTTTTAAGTCCCTCTGAAGTCTGTCTCTTCCCGTGACCAAGATTCCCACACGACTCATCCCTGTCTCCTCTCCTCCCTCTCCAGCTTTGGAACAACTGTCTGTGAGGGAACATGGGACATAATCTGTCCTATGAGTCATTGCCTCGCTACACTCACTCCTCTCACTCCGAGTTGGAAATCTTGGAAGGCCCTGAAGGTAGCTTCTTCTTGAATGGGGGTGGGGGAGAGGGGTTCAAGATGGGGGGGGGGAGAGAGAGAGAGAGAGAGAGAGAGAGAGAGAGAGAGAGAGAGAGAGAGAGAGAGAGAGTTTTGCCCCACTCTGTGTAATTAGGCAGCTCCAGATCTTTAGGGGCTGAATAGTCAAACAATCAGGGTTGACTGAGGAAGAAAACAAGATCAATGGTCACCATGGAGCCAATCAGAGAGAACCTCCACACGCCCACCATAGAATTGGAATTACTATGGTAATCAACATATGTATTCACATCATCATATTGAGATTAGTTTGGAATGACAATATGGCAGCTGTCTCTCCTGCTAGGTCAATGGGGACAAGGCAGTGAGAGCAAGGCGGTGTGACTTAACCAGGGGCATCATCATCTCCACCTTGAAGCTAGCAGATCCAGTGACTAATGTCATCTGTGACATTGGGATTCTATTAGCAGCCGAACACTGGCCCGTTGCCCTGTGGTGAAGCCATGATTGATCTGTCATGGTAGATGCTTCTGTCCTCCCCATCGTCTCCCACAGGGCTCCATCTGAACCCAAAATCCCCCCCAGACCCTGGGCCTAAACTCTTCCTGAAGGGGCAAGAAGATGGGCAGGGAAAGGAGCTGAAGGTCACCCATTACAATGGGCCCCAAATAAAGGGGCCTGGTCGACAGGGGACATAATTGCCAGTGAACAGTGGGGTTATTTGTTGTCGATTCCCAATAGGGAGATCGATGGTATCCATAAGGCTGTTTATGCCCTAGCTCAATCAGAGGCTCAGTCGATGGAGGAGGGGAGAGGAGGAGAGGAGTGTGGTGGAAGGACTGGGGAAGGTGTTTGGCAACGGCATCCTCATTTGAATTAAGGGATAGTGATTGGTTTTCACAGCCGGCCTCATTTGTATTTTTACTGAATTACCCGGATGCGCAACCTGAACCCAGTTCAGCGTGTCACTTAGCGTTTGTTGAAGTTTGACGAGACGGCGGGCCAAGTTTCAATAAGAAAGACTGGTTAAGTAGCCACTTGTCATGTTTCTTTATTTCATTTCTCCTCGCTGGCTGTCCAGCCTGTTTACATATGAATGGAGGGCAGTGGAAAGGTGAGGCTGTTTGTTATGCAAGATTATACACACAAAGGAATATTCTTCTAAGACTTCACGTTAAGGTACCCTTTATATCCTTTATAAAGGTACCCTGATGTAGTGTTACCGAATAGTCTTTAGATTAGACACTTGTCTCTGTTTCATAACCTTGCATCTCTTCTCTTTTTCATCCCAGAAACCACTGTTTTCAAGGTTGAAAAGGAACATAACTGCTCTCCATTCCCCAGCGAGAGGTTATACTCCAACTCTATCATCTCCTGCAGTACTGTAGTGTGATTTGAATAATGGTGAATAAAATGTGTTTACATATAGTCATGGAGCTTTTAATCCCTTTTGACTCACACAGTGAAGAGCAGCACTTAGTAACGTGGGGTATATGTGAATTAACAGTATGAAAGTACAAACACTACAGAATATTGAAATCGCTGCTACAGGCGATTCCAGGCGTTTCGCGGAGACACTTCCCGGTGCTCCATTTTATATGGAGAGATTATTTTATCTCTCACGAATCCATGATATACATTATAAATGAGGCCTCCCATTCGCCACACCACTCATCGGAGCAGAATTTTCCATGCCATCCCCCGTTGCCCACCATCTCTCCACCCCACCATCCCTTTATGCTTCTATCCCACTATCTCTCCAGCACGCCTCCGTCGATCCTTCCACCCCTCCCCCAAGTCAGCGAGCCGGCATAGAGTAGAACATGTGACCAGGGAGGTGTGAGCATGTCGGTCCTCCTCCCCTGCGGTCACGACATACGTTGATTTGTCTCCCCCGGTTCTTTATTGATTTAGTTTTAAACAAGGGAAAATACTTGAAGAATGAGAGGCCTGTGGTGACAGAGAAAGAAGAGCCATCGGGGCAGGGGGGAGAGAGAGGTGAGAAAGAGAGAGGAGAAAGAGAGTAGAGATAAGAAAGTGCTTCTAACTATCGAATCTGTGTTCCAGTCTCATGCAATAATATCAGATTCTTGGTGAACACAGTCTGCTCTCTCTCTCTGAGAGGGGTATGACAGCGAGAGAGAAGGAGAGAGGGAGTATATTGTGGTGACCATGGTACCGCCACACTAGCAGTTATGAGTCATTACATGTGACCGTTTAGTCACGGTAATCTCCTCTTATGCACTCTGGAAATGCTTTGGTAGTGTCCAATTTGCTAATGACCATCAGCTCCTAATGGCCTGTTACTCAGGGCTTTATTGTCCCTCTAACCACTCTGACATAAATGCAAATGCAATCAAAAATCACATCGAACACCTATCATTAAAACGGTATCGTGCTTTTAAAACTCACCTCACTGTGATAATCAATTTGAAGAAAGAAGTTCAACCGCAGGTAGAAAAACATGGCCGTTGTGGATGTTGTTTCGAAGGCTAACACAACAAAATGGACAGTGCTTTCTAAGGTGATAATTAATTCCAAACACAACCATATGCAAATTAGCTTATGCATACACATAGATTTATGAGCAAAAAAAAACGGAATAAAAAATAATGATTGTGCCATTATACATTACATATGGCATATTACGTACTGCAGTAAAACATAAAACAACTGATTTAAGATGTCTTTGGTACATAATTGGTCTAGCCTATACTCCAAAATTAAACAAATTTGAGTAATTGACCTTGAGCAATGCTACACTCCAAACTTTCTATCCAGGAGTCTGGGAGAGAATGTATACCCCTAGGTCGATGCTATTGGTTCATTGATTGTGCAGGGCGGCTTACAGGTAGCCTGCAATTACAGTGAATTTGTATTTGATTTTGAAAAGCCTAGTAATAGGGAATTTTCATAATTAATTGGGTGAAACTTTACCTTTGGCTATACAGAATATCTCACCACCATGCATTTCCAGCTCCTCTGCTCTCTCCTGTATTCCTTTCTTGAAGGGCTGTCAACGGTGTAGTTATATATGTTACTATAGATGTTCCCAAACAGATTTTACTTGGTTACCTAAATTAAGCACTGGGTACCTGCAGGGACAGGGTTGGAGAGCCCATGGTGTCATACATAGTTTGGGCGGAATATCATCTGTTGTGCAGCGAGAGCATGCTCCTCAAACAGTGGTTGATGCATGGAGTGATATGTGCTCTGGTATTTATTTCTCAGCTGCTCATATTAAGCACAGCTCCACTATAAAACCGAAGTAGCCTACCAGGCATCATTGAAAACGCACCGGCTGTAAAGCACGGCCTCCATTCACTGATAGAGTGCACAAAGATTATGTATTTTTTCCCCTGCCCATTTGATAATGGGCCATTCTAAATCAAAACAAATTTTACATATTAGTAAAGACAAGGTTACATTGAGAATAGTATGATGGGTGAAAATATGATCACTTGATGAGAGAACAGCATGTGCAGCCTGAGGCATGGAACAGAGCACAAGCTTTGTTTGTGACTTTCTCAAATCATCAGTAGCCTACAGTCGCATCATGCAGACCATATATCTTTTGATTTCTAAGACATTCTAAATCTAGCTATAGCACCTGTTTCAAATGATCTATTTTTCAATCAACATTGCCACTTCATGCGCACTCGCTCCGGAATGGGAAAAATATCCTTTCTATTTTATTCAGCTAAATTCAATTATATTCTTCTTACTATATAATAATCTAATATAAAATAATGCCACAGGACTTAAAAGCATATCTTGTCAGCTAAATGAACAAGCCTACGGCCTATGGCATGGAGCATAGCCAGATTACATACAAAATATTCTGTTCTATTCTGTTCTTCTGAAATATATTTTCTTCATATCACAATAAATAATGTATTTATTGTGATGGTGTATATTAAATGTATTTATAATACTTTTTTAAAATGTAGATGTTCCAAAGGCACGCATCAGTGGCTTCTATGCAGCTTGTATGAGTGGAGGCCTGGAGATGCTAAATGTGTTTATGTTTGTTAACGGTCAATTACCGGAAGAGACCAGAACTCTTTTGCATGAATTTAACCGGCTGACAAAATTTCATGACCTCCACTGCCCTACTGTTATCCCCAGCTTTTACTTTCTGACTTCTAAATGAGATCTGTGCTTAGCAAATGTGTCTCATTTCGTCATTGTACAGTTCCTGCCATAAAATGATTCCCTGCTTAGTTCAATTTAAGTTGCTGCACGGAATAATTGATTTACCTATTAGTTCTACTTAGCAGCGCTGCACAGTACAAGCCTGGGCTTTAGTAGTCCACAAAGGCCACCTGTGTTTAATAGGTGACCTTTACCAGGCTTAGGCCGCCATTGATTTTCAGCAGGACTTATTTTATGAACTGGGTGTTCGGGACAGGGCTACAGATGAAGATGAAGTATCAGGCTAAATCACTTTTCTTGACCCCCATTTTTTCTCTTTACTTTAAAATAAATATGTTCCCCCCCACACTCTTGTGGCATCTTCTTTCAGAGAAGTGCTTTCTATGTAAAAGCAGCCCAGCTCAGGCCCAGTGAGGCAGAAGCAGAAGGTTGAGGCTGTATTATGTTTGAGTGCTGAATGGACCTCTCTGTGACATGGCTTCTTGGTATTTGCAGTTTTGAAATATTGTTTAGAAGCCGAGAGTTGTGTGTTAGGGTTGAATTGCAAGTACCTGGTTACGGAGGTGTACCGGCCAAAACCATTCCCCTTTCTCAGGATAAATACAGCAACTGTGAGAAAACGGTAAATTATAATAAATTATTTATATCAACAGCATGACTTGAAATGGAATTGTTAAATTATACAGTTGAAGTCGGAAGTTTACATACACCTCAGCCAAATACATTTAAACTCAGTTTATCACAATTCCTGACAATTAATCCAAGTAAAAAGTCCCTGTCTTAGGTCAGTTAGGATCACCACTTTATTTTAAGAATGTGAAATGTCAGAATAATAGTAGAGAGAATTATTTATTTCAGTTTTTATTTCTTTCATCATATTCCCAGTGTGTCAGAAGTTTACATACACTCAATTAGTATTTGGTAGCATTGCCTTTAAATTGTTCAACTTGGGTCAAATGTTTCAGGTAGAATTTCACAAGCTTCCCACAATAAGTTGGGTGAATTTTGGCCCATTCCTCCAGACAGAGCTGGTGTCAGCAGAGCACCCCCACAACATGATGCTGCCACCGCTGTGCTTCACGGTTGAGATGGTGTTCTTCAGCTTGCAAGCCTCCCCATTTTTCCTCCAAACATAACGATGGTCATTACAGTTCTATTTTTGTTTCATCAGACCAGAGGACATTTCTCCAAAAAGAACGATCTTCGTCCCCATGTGCAGTTGCAAACCGTAGTCTGTCTTTTTTATGGCGTTTTTGGAGCCGTGGCTTCTTCCTTGCTGAGCAGCCTTTCAGGTATGTCGATATAGGACTCGTTTTACTGTGGATATTGATACTTTGTACCTGTTTCCTCCAGCATCTTCACAAGGTCCTTTGCTGTTGTTGTGTGATTGATTTGCACTTTTCACACCAAAGTACGTTCATCTCTAGGAGATAGAATGCGGCTCCTTCCTGAGCGGTATGACGGGCTGAGTGGTCCAACAGTGTTTATACATGTGTACTATTGTTTGCACAGATGAATGTGGTACCTTCAGGCATTTGGAAATGGCTCTTTCTGAGGTCTAAGGTGTTTTCTTCTGTTTTTCCCGATCCTAATTGTTGGAAAAAGTACTTGTGTCATGCACAAAGTAGATGTCCTAACCGACTTGCCAAAACTATAGTTTGTTAACAAGAAATGTGTGGAGTGGTTGAAAACTAGTTTTAATGACTCTAACCTAAATATATGTAAACTTCCGACTTCAACTGTATGTATGTCTAAATCTGGCTTCTCTACATCAATGCTCATGGTGGGGACAGACAGCACATCACATTATGGAGTGCATGTAGACCTATCATCTCATCCTGGTAACTTTTTTTCTAGTGTCAGATATGCCTACAGTTGTTTGTATTTGTATTGTTTGTATTATTGCAGCTGTAGAATTTTAAAACAGGCTAAGGTTGCTTTAAATCAGAGCTTGCGTGAGCACTCTTTCTCTCCATCAATTCCATTCAAATTGCATCCAAAATAGATAATCCTGTTCAAGATTGATCTACACGACATTACCAAAAGTATATGGACACCTGCTCGTCTTACATCTCATTCCAAAATCATGGGCATTAATATAGACTTTGAACCCTCTTTGCTGCTATAACAGCCTCTACTCTTCTGGGAAGGCTTTCCAGTAGATGTTGGAACATTGCTGCAAGGACTTCCATTCAACCACAAGAGCATTAGTGAGGTCAGGCACTGATGTTGGGCGATTAGGCCTGGCTCGCAGTCGGCTCGCAGTCGGCGTTCCAATTCATCCCAAAAGGGGTTCAATGTGATTGGGGTCAGGGCTCTGTGCAGGCCAGTCAAGTTCCTTCATACCGATCTCAACAAACTATTTCTGTATGGACGTCACTTTGTGCACGGGCTCATTGTCATGCTGAAACAGGAAAGGGCCTTCCCCAAACTGTTGCCGGTTGGAAGCACAGAATCGTCTAGAATGTCATTGTATGCTATAGTGTTAAGATTTCCCTTCACTGGAACTAAGGAGCCTAGTCCGAACCATGAAAAACATCCCCAGACCATTATTCCTCCTCCACTAAACTTTACAGTTACCTCTATGCATTTGGGCAGGTAGCGTTCTCCTGGCATCCTCCAAACCCAGATTAGTCTGTTGGATTGCCAGATGTTGAAGCGTGATTCATCACTCCAGAGAACGCGTTTCCACTACTCCAGAGTCCAATGGCGGCGAGCTTTTCACCACTTCAGCCGACGCTTGGCATTGCGTATTGTGATCTTAGGCTGTGTGCGGCTGCTGGAAACCCATTTCATGAAGCTCCAGAAAAACAGTTATTGTGTTGACGTTGCTTTCAAAGGCAGTTTGGAACTCGGTAGTGAGTGTTATATGCACTACACGGTTCAGCACTTGGCGATCCAGTTCTATGAGCTTCTGTGGCCTACCACTTCCCAGCTGAGCCGTTGTTGCTCCTAGACGTGTCCATTTCACAATAACAGTACATACAGTTGACCGGGGCAGCGGTAGCGGGGCAGAAATTTGACGAACTGACTTGTTGGGAAGGTGGCATACTATGAAAGTGCCACGTTGAAAGTCACCGAGCTCTTCAGTAAGGCCATTCTACTGCCAATGTTTGTCAATGGAGATTGCATGGCTGTGTGCTCGTATTTTACACACCTGTCAGCAACAGAAGTGGCTGTTATAGCTGAACCCACTAATTTGAAGGGGTGTCCACATACTTTTGTACATACAGTTGAAGTCAGAAGTTTACATGCACTTAGGTTGGAATCATTAAAACTCGTTTTTTTCAACCACTCCACACATTTCTTGTTAACAAACTATAGTTTTGGCAAGTAGTTATTTTATTTTATTGTTAACAAACTATAGTTTTGGCAAGTAATTTTTCCAACAATTGTTACAGACAGATTATTTCACTTATAATTCACTGGATCACAATACCAGTGGGTCAGAAGTTAAAATACACTAAGTTGACTGTGCCTTTAAACAGCTTGGAAAATGCCAGAAAATTATTTAATGGCTTTAGAAGATTCTGATAGGATAATTGACATCATTTGAGTCAATTTGAGGTGTACCTGTGGATGTATTTCATGGCCTACCTTCAAGGTCAGTGCCTCTTTGCTTGACATCATGGGAAACTCAAAACAAATCAGCCAAGACCCCAGATAGAAAATAGTAGACCTCAACAAGTATGGTTCATCCTTGGGAGCAATTTCCAAATGCCTGAAGGTACCACGTTCATCTGTACAAACAATAGTATGCAAGTATGAACACCATGGGACCAAGCAGCCGTCATACCGCTCAGGAAGGAGACACGTTCTGTCTCCTAGAGGTGAACATACTTTGGTGCGGAAATCAATCCCAGAACAACAGCAAAGGACCTTGTGAAGATGTTGGAGGAAACTGGTACAAAGTATCAATATCCACAGTAAAATTAGTCCTATATCGACATAACCTGAAAGGCTGCTCAGCAAGGAAGAAGCCACTGCTCCAAAACTGCCATAAAAAAGCCAGACTACACTTTGCAACTGCACATGGGGGCAAAGATCGTACTTTTTTGGAGAAATGTCCTCTGGTCTGATGAAACAAATATAGAACAGTTTGGCCATAATGACCATCGTTATGTTTGGAGGAAAAAGGAGGAGGCTTGCAAGCCGAAGAACACCATCCCAACCGTGACACACGGGGGTGGCAGCATCATGTTTTGGAGGTGCTTTGCTGCAGAAGGGACTGGTGTACTTCACAAATAGATGGCATCATGAGGCTGGAAAATTATGTAGATATGTTGAAGAAACATCTGAAGTTGAAGAAACAGGAAGTTACAGCTTGGTCACAAATGGGTCTTCCAAATGGACAATGACCCCAAGCATACTTCCAAAGTTGTGACAAAATGGCATAAGGACAACAAAGTCAAGGTATTGTAGTGGCCATCACAAAGCCATAACCTCAATCCCATAGAAAATGTGTGGTTAGAACTCAAAAGCGTGTGTGAGCAAGGATGCCTAGAAACCTGACTCAGTTACACCAGCTCGGTCAGGAATGGGCCAAAATTCACCCAACTTATTGTGGGAATCTTGTGGAAGGCTACCCAAAACATTTGACCCAAGTTAAACAATTTAAAGGAAATGCTACCAAATACTAATTGAGTGTATGTAAACTTCTGACCCACTGGGAATATGATGAAATAAATAAAAGCTGAAATAAATCATTCTCTCTACTATTATTCTGACATTTCACATTCTTAAAATTAAGTGGTGATCCTAACGGACCTAAGACAAGGTATTTTTACTAGGATGAAACGTCAAGAATTGTGAAAAACTGAGTTTAAATGTATTTGGCTAAGGTGTATGTAAACTTCTGACTTCAACCTTATACTGAGCAAAAATGTAAACTCAACATGTCAAGTGTTGGTCCCATGAGGGATCGTGCAATTGGCATGCTGACTGCAGGAATGTACACCAGAGCTGTTGCCAGAGAATGTTATGTTCATTTCTCTACCATAAGCCACCTCTAACATCATTTTCTAGAATTTGGCAGTACGTCCAACTGGCCTCACAACCGCAGACCACGTGTAACCATGTCAGCCCAGGGCCTCCACATCCGGCTTCATCACCTTCAGCTGATACTGAGGAGTATTTCTGTCTGTAATAAAGCCCTTTTTTGAGGAAAACCCATTCTGATTGGCTGGGCCTTTCTCCCCAGTGCTGCGCCCCTGCCCAGTCATGTGATAACCATAGATTAGGATTTTTTTTTTAAATGTATATTGACAGATTTTCTTTACTGTAACTCGTAAAATTGCTGAAATTGTTGCATGTTGCGTTTATATTTTTGTTCAGTGTATATACTATATACAGTCCCAGTGAAAGGTTTGGACACCTACACACACATTCAAGTTTATTTTGTGTTTTTACTAGAATAATAGTGAAGACATCAAAACAATGAAATAACACATATGGAATCATGTGGTAACCAAAAAAGTGTAAAATAAATCAAAATATATTTTTTATTTTTTATTCTTTGCCTTAGTGACAGCTTTGAACACTCTTGACTTTCTCTCAACCAACTTCATGAGGAATTCTTTTCCAACAGTCTTGAAGGAGTTCCCACATATGCTGAGCACTTGCTTTTCCTTCACTCTGCGGTCCAACTCATCCCAAACCATCTCAATTGGGTTGCGGTTGGGTGATTGTGGAGGCCAGGTCATCTGATGCAGCACTCCATTACTCTCTTTGGTCAAATAGCTCTTACACAGCCTGCAGGTGTGTTTTGGGTCATTGTCCTGTTGAAAAATAAATGGTAGTCCCACTAGATGGGATGGCGCAGACCAGATGGGATGGCGTATCGCTGCAGAATCCTGTGGTAGCCATGCTGATTAAGTGTCCATTGCATTGTCCATAAGTCACTGACAGTGTCACCAGCAAAGCACCCCCACACCATCACACCTCCTCCTCCATGCTTCACAGTGGGAACCACACATGCATGAGATCATCTGTTCACCTGCTCTGCATCTCACAAAACCAAAAATCTCAAATTTTGACTCATCATACCAAATGACAGATTTTCACTGGTCTAATGTTTATTGCTTGTGTTTCTTGGCCCAAGCAAGTCTCTTCTTATTTTTGGTTTCCTTTAGTAGTGTTTTCTTTGCAGCAATTCAACCTTTTAGGCCTGATTCACTCAGTCTCCTCTGAACAGCTGATGTTGAGGTGTGTCTGTTGCTTGAACTCTATGAAGCATTATTTGGGTTGCATTTTCTGAGACTGGTTACTCTAATGAACTTAACCTCTGCAGCAGAGGTAACTCAGGGTCTTCCTTTCCTGTGGTGGTCCTCAAGAGAGCCAGTTCCATCATAGCGTTAATGGTTTTTGCGACTGCGCTTGTTGAAACTTTAAAAGTTCTTGTCATTTTCTGCATTGACTGACCTTCATGTCTTAAAGTAATGATGGACTGTCATTTCTCTTTGCTTATTCGAGCTGTTCTTGCCATAATATGGACTTGGTATTTTACCAAATTTTCTGTATACCACCCCTATCTTGTCACAACACAACTGATTGGCTCAAACACATTAAGAAGGAAAGAAATTCCACAAATTAACTTTTAACAAGGCACACCTGTTAATTGAAATGCATTCCAGGTGATTACGTCATGAAGCTGGTTGAGAGAATGCCAAGAGTGTGCAAAGCTGTCATCAAGGCAAAGAGTGGCTATTTTGAAGAATCTGAAATATAAAATATATTTTTATTGTTTAACTCTTTTTTGGTTACTACATGATTCCATATGTGTTATTTCATAGTTTTGGTGTCTTCACCATTCTACCGTGTAGAAAATATTAAAAATAAAGATAAGCCCTTGAATGAGTAGGTTTGTCCAAACTTTTGACTAGTACTGTATGTCCTAGCTTACCTATTTTAGGTCATAGACTCAATGCAGTATTAGCCTTATATTTAGCTAATGAATGATGGGTTATCTATAATAAGCTTCTAACTTATAGCCTCTGTCTCTTGCGCAATACGCACATACCTGTGCTCAGCTGGTCTCTCCTTATAAAACACCCCCAAAATGTTTTGCTTTTTTTAATACCAATTAACTATTCAAAAGAGGGATGCAAGCTCTTGTTTGCTGAATGTTAAATACAGCAACCAATAGATCTCCCGGGTAGTTTGATAGAAGAGCGAACACGCGATGGCAGTAGGCTATAGCAGTTATTTATTCAGACCCATAACCGTTCAATCTTTGTGAAGAGAAGTGATAGCCTTCTGCGTCTAATTATAGTCCTATATTATTTAAGCATTAGAATGACTTATTTCATTTAACAGTTGAAAGCGAGGAAGGAATGAAGCAACAATACAGAGAAAAAGAGGAGGTAGTCTAATAACATCAGGGGAAATATTGCTGAATGGTATATATGCGTCAGCCTACTAAATATACAAATAGGCCCTATTATATTTCAAAATGTAATCAAATTCGCTAGCCTTTACTTGTAACTTTGTAGGCCGCATGTGCTGCAACAGAATCACAGGTGCTGAATTCCAGTCCATGTCATACGGCATAATACATTACGGTACAGTAATACAGTTCACACTAAATAAGATTAGCATACTGGATTAATTTACCCAAGAGATCATATAGCTAGCTACATGTATGGGCTTTTATGTTTCTCTGTTGTGCGTAATGTGCAGTTGCCTATATATCATATATGTAGCCTATTGGATAATGGCACATTCATTGTGGCTTTTTGGGGCTTGGGCTCAAAAAATGTCTTTAATGCAGGGCTCATAAAATGTCTTTAATGCAGGGCTCATAAAATGTCTTTAATGCAGGGCTCATAAAATGTCTTTAATGCAGGGCTCATAAAATGTCTTTAATGCAGGGCTCATAAAATGTCTTTAATGCAGGGCTCATAAAATGTCTTTAATATATGGCTCATCAGATTCAGGTAGCATCTATTATATTTATATTATTCTCTACTTCTATTATAGCTCTAATCAAATCCAGACATAGGCCTTTATATGGTTTTGAATGACACTTCTGGTTTTGGCAGGAAATACCAGGTCCCCCTGGAGAAAATAGATATTTTCTGTGGATCGAACATTTGTAAAATATTCAACTCTATAATGTGTGGACAGACTATTAGCTGTCCCTTGAGCTGTCCTCACACAAGATTGATCTACACGATCTACACGATCTACAACTCATCCCAAGCCATCTCAATTGGGTTGCGGTTGGGTGATTGTGGAGGCCAGGTCATCTGATGCAGCACTCCATTACTCTCTTTGGTCAAATAGCTCTTACACAGCCTGCAGGTGTGTTTTGGGTCATTGTCCTGTTGAAAAATAAATGGTAGTCCCACTAGATGGGATGGCGCAGACCAGATGGGATGGCGTATCGCTGCAGAATCCTGTGGTAGCCATGCTGATTAAGTGTCCATTGCATTGTCCATAAGTCACTGACAGTGTCACCAGCAAAGCACCCCCACACCATCACACCTCCTCCTCCATGCTTCACAGTGGGAACCACACATGCATGAGATCATCTGTTCACCTGCTCTGCATCTCACAAAACCAAAAATCTCAAATTTTGACTCATCATACCAAATGACAGATTTTCACTGGTCTAATGTTTATTGCTTGTGTTTCTTGGCCCAAGCAAGTCTCTTCTTATTTTTGGTTTCCTTTAGTAGTGTTTTCTTTGCAGCAATTCAACCTTTTAGGCCTGATTCACTCAGTCTCCTCTGAACAGCTGATGTTGAGGTGTGTCTGTTGCTTGAACTCTATGAAGCATTATTTGGGTTGCATTTTCTGAGACTGGTTACTCTAATGAACTTAACCTCTGCAGCAGAGGTAACTCAGGGTCTTCCTTTCCTGTGGTGGTCCTCAAGAGAGCCAGTTCCATCATAGCGTTAATGGTTTTTGCGACTGCGCTTGTTGAAACTTTAAAAGTTCTTGTCATTTTCTGCATTGACTGACCTTCATGTCTTAAAGTAATGATGGACTGTCATTTCTCTTTGCTTATTCGAGCTGTTCTTGCCATAATATGGACTTGGTATTTTACCAAATTTTCTGTATACCACCCCTATCTTGTCACAACACAACTGATTGGCTCAAACACATTAAGAAGGAAAGAAATTCCACAAATTAACTTTTAACAAGGCACACCTGTTAATTGAAATGCATTCCAGGTGATTACGTCATGAAGCTGGTTGAGAGAATGCCAAGAGTGTGCAAAGCTGTCATCAAGGCAAAGAGTGGCTATTTTGAAGAATCTGAAATATAAAATATATTTTTATTGTTTAACTCTTTTTTGGTTACTACATGATTCCATATGTGTTATTTCATAGTTTTGGTGTCTTCACCATTCTACCGTGTAGAAAATATTAAAAATAAAGATAAGCCCTTGAATGAGTAGGTTTGTCCAAACTTTTGACTAGTACTGTATGTCCTAGCTTACCTATTTTAGGTCATAGACTCAATGCAGTATTAGCCTTATATTTAGCTAATGAATGATGGGTTATCTATAATAAGCTTCTAACTTATAGCCTCTGTCTCTTGCGCAATACGCACATACCTGTGCTCAGCTGGTCTCTCCTTATAAAACACCCCCAAAATGTTTTGCTTTTTTTAATACCAATTAACTATTCAAAAGAGGGATGCAAGCTCTTGTTTGCTGAATGTTAAATACAGCAACCAATAGATCTCCCGGGTAGTTTGATAGAAGAGCGAACACGCGATGGCAGTAGGCTATAGCAGTTATTTATTCAGACCCATAACCGTTCAATCTTTGTGAAGAGAAGTGATAGCCTTCTGCGTCTAATTATAGTCCTATATTATTTAAGCATTAGAATGACTTATTTCATTTAACAGTTGAAAGCGAGGAAGGAATGAAGCAACAATACAGAGAAAAAGAGGAGGTAGTCTAATAACATCAGGGGAAATATTGCTGAATGGTATATATGCGTCAGCCTACTAAATATACAAATAGGCCCTATTATATTTCAAAATGTAATCAAATTCGCTAGCCTTTACTTCTAACTTTGTAGGCCGCATGTGCTGCAACAGAATCACAGGTGCTGAATTCCAGTCCATGTCATACGGCATAATACATTACGGTACAGTAATACAGTTCACACTAAATAAGATTAGCATACTGGATTAATTTACCCAAGAGATCATATAGCTAGCTACATGTATGGGCTTTTATGTTTCTCTGTTGTGCGTAATGTGCAGTTGCCTATATATCATATATGTAGCCTATTGGATAATGGCACATTCATTGTGGCTTTTTGGGGCTTGGGCTCAAAAAATGTCTTTAATGCAGGGCTCATAAAATGTCTTTAATGCAGGGCTCATAAAATGTCTTTAATGCAGGGCTCATAAAATGTCTTTAATGCAGGGCTCATAAAATGTCTTTAATGCAGGGCTCATAAAATGTCTTTAATGCAGGGCTCATAAAATGTCTTTAATGCAGGGCTCATAAAATGTCTTTAATGCAGGGCTCATAAAATGTCTTTAATGCAGGGCTCATAAAATGTCTTTAATGCAGGGCTCATAAAATGTCTTTAATGCAGGGCTCATAAAATGTCTTTAATGCAGGGCTCATAAAATGTCTTTAATGCAGGGCTCATAAAATGTCTTTAATGCAGGGCTCATAAAATGTCTTTAATGCAGGGCTCATAAAATGTATTTAATATATGGCTCATCAGATTCAGGTAGCATCTATTATATTTATATTATTCTCTACTTCTATTATAGCTCTAATCAAATCCAGACATAGGCCTTTATATGGTTTTGAATGACACTTCTGGTTTTGGCAGGAAATACCAGGTCCCCCTGGAGAAAATAGATATTTTCTGTGGATCGAACATTTGTAAAATATTCAACTCTATAATGTGTGGACAGACTATTAGCTGTCCCTTGAGCTGTCCTCACACAACCCAGAAAAACATTGCTGACCCATAAAACGAGGGCAGAGACACAAAGCCTTAGCTCCAGGGTCAAGGAGATAGAGAGAGAGGAGGAGGATGAGCAGTGTCACAAGGTGGGAGTTCAGGGAGAGTGCAGAGCAGCCAGGAGAGTGCAGAGCAGCCAGGAGAGTGCAGAGCAGCCAGGAGAGTGTTTTCCCTTACGTTGGTCGTATATCAATGTTGACTATAAAACACATATTTCATTTTAATACTCAGTCATGAATAAATGCATGCATACAAATGTTTCCTGGTGGCAGGAGGTGTTTGGAGCAGGTTAGGTCAGAGGCTGTCAGCGGAGAAAGGGAGGAGAGGAGGAGAGGAGGAGAGAGAGGGGTGGCTGCCACTCCGTAGTGGACTCAAGACGGGCACTCTAATTGCCTGTGCCAGAACACTTTGCTCAACATGGTGGGGGTTAAATCTGAGTCCCCCACTCAGTAGAAGGCAACACTCATGCACTCACACTAGGGATGTAACGATTCACTGATACACATTGGTCCCCTGTTCAAATGTTTAAATGTCAACTGCACTTCCTGTTTTGGCCTCGTTTTTCATCAATGCTCATTCAAAAATGCTAGCGGCCGTGACAGAAGGCAAACAATTGTTGTCTTGGGGGTGTGGTTTGATATGTGTGTGTTTCTTGGGTGTGTCATTGCCATAGAATCACAACAAATAAGGGCAGTAGTGAGTACAGCGAGGTAAGCTGAGCTAGCGTTGCTATGGAGAGAACGAGGTTTCGAAGTTGAGGACTTCTCCCTTCCTGACTGACTCGCCATCTCAAGATAGTCAGCTAATTCAGTTCTATGTGTAGGTAAAGCCTGTGCTGACCTTGTGTTTAGCCAAGCTGACAGCAGCTAGCTAGCATAGCTTGGTGATAGCTGAAGCTGGCTATCCAATCTAGCGGATATTCCTCTGTCAAATCAGTTATGGTATGATAGCAAGAGCCAGTGACTGGAATGTCTTTCTTAAGACACTCGTTCTGCAACCCCTTCCTACTAAATTAGCTTGCAACTTAGTTTCGACGTTTCATCATGTCATGTAAATACATGTTACCGTGGAAACAATATCAACAACTACGAGTTGAATGCCCGCGGTTTTCAGTCAGTTCAGCTGTCCTACAACACAATATTCTATAACTGGCTAGTTTTGTCTCGTCACGCTTCTCGTACTGAGTAGCCTACAGTGCTGAACTTATGTAGATTTTCTAAACAAAGTGTTTTGATAACTTTCAAGTGTAACAGTTCCATGTAGAATTAACCATCCTACACATAATACTGTGGAAGCAGTGTTCTGCTAATATAACAATGTGCAAATATTATACTTTTATTGTCATTCACAGCCGATACAGATACTGTACCTATCAAAACATTTTCTGGTGGTGCTGGGGCTGCCTTGCCAAACATGTAGTCATACCTTTCTGTATGGTGTTCCCATATCCCCCACTCTCATTGATAGTACTGTACCATTTGATTTAATAATAACAAACGATGCTGACAAGTAATAGATGTGTCTTGCATAATTGTATTGCTGAGTGCAAGGTCTCTCTTCATTCAGAGACATCAGCATCAAGCCCTTTTGTCAGTCTGGACTCCATCACATCATCTTGAAAGTCTCCCAAGTGCTGACTCCATACAGGTTTCTGTGAACACATACACACATTGTCACTGTTCTATTACCAATTGCATTTAGAATAGATAATATCCGACACACAAACTGATACTATGTTGAAGTTTGTTAATTCTGTATTCCCCACTGACGACTGTTGGTGAGCAGGCAAGGTGTGAGGCTGGAGGTGATGTCTTTGCCAGAGCCCCATTGATGGGTAGCGTAGATCAGCTCCTGGCCCCTCATCAAAGATATTGGTCTGTCACACATAAACACACACAAACACACTCACACAGACACACACACCAAGCACTGATTATATTATAAATGGTGGTTATCATTAGCCTGGTGGAACCAATCTGATCACTGCTTTCACCTTTCTATTTCACTTCAGATATCATCAAATGTGAAGTGAAATAAACTGCTCAAAAAAATAAAGGGAACACTTAAACAACACAATGTAACTCCAAGTTAATCACACTTCTGTGAAATCAAACTGTCCACTTAGGAAGCAACACTGATTGACAATACATTTCACATGCTGTTGTGCAAATGGAATAGACAACAGGTGGAAATTATAGGCAATTAGCAAGACACCCCCAATAAAGGAGTGGTTCTGCAGGTGGTGACTACAGACCACTTCTCAGTTCCTATGCTTCCTGGCTGATGTTTTTGTCACTTTTGAATGCTGGCGGTGCTTTCACTCTAGTGGTAGCATGAGACGGAGTCTACAACCCACACAAGTGGCTCAGGTAGTGCAGCTCATCCAGGATGGACCATCAATGCGAGCTGTGGCAAGAAGGTTTGCTGTGTCTGTAAGCGTAGTGTCCAGAGCATGGAGGCGCTACCAGGAGACAGGCCAGTACATCAGGAGACGTGGAGGAGGCCATAGGAGGGCAACAACCCAGCAGCAGGACCGCTACCTCCACCTTTGTGCAAGGAGGAGCAGGAGGAGCACTGCCAGAGCCCTGCTCAAACGGTCAGAAACAGAGTCCATGAGGGTGGTATGAGTGCCCGACGTCCACAGGTGGGGGTTGTGCTTACAGCCCAACACCGTGCAGGACGTTTGGCATTTGCCAGAGAACACCAAGATTGGCAAATTCGCCACTGGCGTCCTGTGCTCTTCACAGATGAAAGCAGGTTCACACTGAGCACGTGACAGACGTGACAGAGTCTGGAGACGCCGTGGAGAACATTCTGCTGCCTGCAACATCCTCCAGCATGACCGGTTTGGCGGTGGGTCAGTCATGGTGTGGGGTGGCATTTCTTTGGGTGGCTGCACAGCCCTCCATGTGCTCGCCAGAGGTAGACTGACTGCCATTAGGTACCGAGATTAGATCCTCAGACCCCTTGTGAGACCATATGCTGGTGCAGTTGATCCTGGGTTCCTCCTAATGCAAGACAATGCTAGACCTCATGTGGCTGGAGTGTGTCAGCAGTTCCTTCAAGAGGAAGGCATTGATGCTATGGACTGTTCCGCCCGTTCCCCAGACCTGAATCCAATTGAGCACATCTGGGACATCATGTCTCGCTCCATCCACCAATGCCACGTTGCACCACAGACTGTCCAGGAGTTGGCGAATGCTTTAGTCCAGGTCTGGGAGGAGATCCCTCAGGAGACCATCCACCACCTCATCAGGAGCATGCCCAGGCATTGTAGGGAGGTCATACATGCACGTGGAGGCCACACACACTACTGAGCCTCATTTTTACTTGTTTTAAGGACATTACATCAAAGTTGGATCAGCCTGTAGTGTGGGTTTCCACTTTAATTTTGAGTGTGACTCCAAATCCAGACCTCCATGGGTTGATAAATTTGATTTAAATTGATAATTTTTGTGTGATTTTGTTGTCAGCACATTCAACTATGTAAAGAAAAAAGTATTTAATAAGAATATTTCATTAATTCAGATCTAGGATGTGTTATTTTAGTGTTCCCTTTATTTTTTTGAGCAGTATACAATGGTAAACACAGCAATCAGGCTGGTCCCACCAGGCTAGGTTATGCCCTAGACATTATATGCATCTAAGAAGTAAAAAATAAGCAACAAATAATGTCAGTTTACATAAATTATGTTTCACAATTGGGTTATCAAATGTTTCAATGAAGATGGTTACCTTCTGTACTTTCCAACATGTGGCTTGCCAACATTCAAAGGAATGCACACAGCGAGGGAATGTTTGCATGATAGTGATGAGGGCCCCATTGCTGGTCTTCTCTATTCTGCATGTTCAGATGCAAACTGGACATCTCTCAAACAACTGCAGCAGGCAATCTTATGAGGTGGTGTTGACTGGGAGGGCCTGTGAAAGGCTGATATAATAGACATTCAAGTGGTATATTGCAATTTGTTCTAAAGAAAAGACAAAGCCTTTTGACTCTACTAGTTACTTTGCTAGGGAATTAGCCTACTAGTTTATCAAGCCTGTATTTTTTAATATAACCTTTTATATTATACATAACAGACATTACCTGTCGTTGTTGATTAAGCCACGTGTGTCATCAGGGCAGTAAGATTGACTGACTCTATTAGCCAATGTTTTTATTCTATTTTATCTCTGATAAGCTACCCAGGACAGCGCTAAGAATAGTCCATATTAATAATATATGTAGCCTTAGAGATTATGTTTATGAAACATGCTAACATCGGATAACATTCATATGCTGGCCATCTCTGAAACTCAATTAGATAATTAATTTGATGATACAGCAGTAGCAATAGGATATAACATCTACATAAAAGACAGTAATGCCTATGGGGAGAGGTGATTCTGTATTTTCCGAAAAGATAGAACTGCCAAAGAGGGAGTTGCAATCTACTGCAGAGTTCTGTCCTACTATCCAGGTCTGTGCCCAAACAATTTGAGTTTCTGCTTCTAAAAATCCACTTATCCAGAAACAAGTCTCTCACCGTTGCCGCTTGTTATAGACCACCTTCTGCCCCCAGCTGTGCCCTGGACACAATATGTGAATTGATTGCCCCCCATCTATCTTCAGAGCTTGTACTGTTAGGTGACCTGAACTGGGACATGCTTAACACCCTAAACATCCTAAAATCTAAACTAGATGCCTCAATCTCACACAAATGATCAATGAACCTACCAGGTACAACCCCAAATCTGTAAACACGGGCACCCTCATAGATATCATCCTGACCAACCTGCCCTCTAAATACACCTCTGCTGTCTTCAACCAGGATCTCAGCGATTACTGCCTCATTGCCTGCGTCTGTAATGGGTCTGCGGTCAAGCGACCACCCCTCATCACCTTCAAACGCTCCCTAAAACACTTCAGTGAGCAGGTCTTTCTAATCCACCTGGCCTGGGTATCCTGGAAGGATATTGATCTCATTCCGTCAGAAGAGAATGCCTGGTTATTCTTTAAAAGTGCTTTCCTCACCATCTTAAATAAGCATGCCCCATGCAAAAAATAGCCTCCAACACTCTACTCAGCAAATTGAAAGCAGTCTATCACAGTGCCATCCGTTTTGTCACCAAAGCCCCACCACTGCGACCTGTATGCTCTCGTTGGCTGTCCCTCACTTCACATTCGTCACCAAACCCACTGGCTCCAGGTCATCTATAAGTCTCTGCTAGGTAAAGCTCCACCTTATCTCACCTTACTGATCACCATAGCAGCACCCACCCGTAGCACACGCTCCAGCAGGTATATTTCACTGGTCACCCCCAAAGCCTATTCCTACTTTGGCCGCCTTTCCTTCCAGTTCTCTGCTGCCAATGACTGAACAAATTGCAAAAATCACTGAAGCTGGAGACTCATATCTCCCTCACTAATTTTAAACATCAGCTGTCAAAGTAGCTCATAGATCATTGCACCTGTACATAGCCCATCTGTAAATAGCCCATCCAACTACCTCATTCCCATATATTTTTTTTTTTTTGTTGCTCCTTTGCACCCCAGTATCTCTACTTGCACATACATCTTCTGCACATCTATCACTCCAGTGTTTAATTGCTAAATTGTAATTACTTTGCCACTACGGCCTATTTATTGCCTTACCTTCCTCATCTTACCTCATTTGCACACACTGTATATCGATTTTTTTCTATTGTGTTATTGACTGTACGTTTGTTTATTCCATGTGTAACTCTGTGTTGTTGTATTTGTCACACTGCTTTGCTTAATCCTGGCCAGGTCGCAGTTGTAAATGAGAACTAAAGCCTCTTCTTTTGGGGTGCTGCTATAGGCCACAAAGTGCTAACATTAATTATCTGTATAATATGTGTGCAATGCTTGATAATGTGTGTGTTGTTAATGAAGAGATCTATTTTCTGGGAGGCCTGAACAATGACGGGTTAGTCATTGTATCCCCTCAAGAGGAAGCTTCTAAAGCCAGGTGTACACTACATGACGTTCAAAATCCTAACATTGCTAAACCTCACACATTAAACAACCATCTTTCCTGCAATTTGTTGGTCTTGCCAACGTAGTGGTTCACACACTAAATCATGGGGTCCCACACTACAAGATTCTTCACTTGGTCTTGAGGATTGTCGATACCACGCTGTCTCGCAAAAACAATAATGTGATTAGATTTAAAGACCTGCGGCTCAAAGCAGCCTCAAATGTTTTCAGTCAGACATTAACACTTGCCATACAGAGTTGAAATATCTAGCCAATATTTTGAATTGAATAACATTGCTTGTGAACTTCAGAGTTGGAACAATTTGATTGAAGGGAAGAACGAACACATACCAGTATTTGGCCCTTATCAAGAGTCTACACATTATGGGTGATGCAAAACAACTTCATCACCTCACAGGCGTCTTCTTTACATTTTTGTCATTTAGCAGATGTGCTTATCCAGATCAATTTACAGTAGTGAGTTGATACATGTTTCATGGGAATCAAACCCACAACCCTGCCGTTGCAAGCGCCATGCTCTACCACCTGAGCCACACGGGACCGATCTCTCGTAAGCGCTCATTGGCTATTGCTCATAACCGTTCTCAAAACTTGTCGTTGCACACTACAAGGGCATTGCAGATTTTGTGCCGATAAAATCAAACATGTTTGAAAATATCAGGACGTCTGGGACTACTCAAAGACGAGGTTGGTAGCCCTCAGATTGCGTCTCTCACATTTAACGAGCGTCGTTGACAGCCGTGCTCTCTGAGTGGCAATGGAATCGGAGCTAATATTGTGTAGTGTACACCCAGCTTAACTGTAACTAATTCATGTAATATGACCCAGATTATCACTCAACCAACTAGAGTGCATTCCCAAATCGTTTTGGATCTGTGACATCAACTTGTATTGATCATATCTTTAACAATGCTGCAGAGCTTTGCTCCAAGGCAATATCAGTTCCCATTGGCTGTAGTGACCATAACGTTGTGGCAATAACAAGGGAAGCCAAAGTGCCAAAGGTTGGGCCTAAAGTAATTTATAAGAGATCATAAAAATGTGTTCTCCGGGCACTTTTGTTGAAGATGTATGTTGGTCTGATGTGTATGAGGAAGTGAATCCAGATGCAGCACTGGAAGTATTTGTAAAATGATTCATGCCAATTGTTGATAAGCATTCACCTGTTAAGAAATTAACTGTGAGAACTGTTAGAGCCCTCTGGCTTGAAGATGAATTTAAAAATGTTATGGTTCAAAGAAATTATGCCAAAGAGGTGGCAAACAAGTCAGGTTGCTCAGCTGATTGGTTGACATACTGTCAGTTGAGACATTTTGTGACTAAACTTATATTACCAAACCAAGATAAATGACATAGAACACAATGGAAAAAGACTTTGGAGTACCTTAAATGATATCATGAGCAGAAAAGCCAATTCATCTCAATCGTTCATTGTTATCCATCAAAAATGATAAGCCACCAGGTATAGGCAACCTTGATGGGAAACTATTGAGTATGGTAGCAGACTGTATTGCCACCACTATTTGCTATATCTTTAACCAAAGCCTAAATGAGTGTATGTGTCCACAGGCATGGAAGGAAGCTAAAGTAATTCCACTACCTAAAAATTGTGAAGTACACTTTGTTGTCTCTAACAGCCGCCCAATCAGTTTGCTGCCTTTTCATAGTAAACTGATGGATAGAATTGAGTTTGACCAAATATTTTCAGAGAACAAGTTAACTACTGACTTTCAGCATGCATAAAGAGAAGAGCACTCAACTTCTACTGCACTGACTCAGATGACTGATGATTGGTTAAAATAAATTAGTAATAAGATGATAGTTGGAGCTGTATTCTTGTTAGATTTCAGTGCAGCCTTTGATGTTATTGATCATATATTGTTATTGAAAAAACTCACTTGCTATGGATTTACATCACCTGCCATCACATGGTTCAAGAGTTCATACAATAGAGTGTTCTTCAATGGAAGCTTCTCTAAGATTAGATATGTAGCGTGTGGTGTCCCCCAAGGCAGTTACCATGGGCCGTTACTCTTCTCTATTTTTACAAATGATTTGCCACTGGTCTTACACGAAGCTAGAATGACTATTTATGCAGATGATTCCACACTCTACATGTCAGCACCCAAAGCCAGTGAGCGCACTGAAATTCTAAATAAGGAGTTACAGTCAGTATCAGAATAGGTGATAAATAATAAACTGAAAAGCATTGTATTTGGTTCAAAACTTTCTCTAAGATCTAAACCTCAACTGGAGTTTTGCATAAAGGGCGTGACCATTGAGCAAGTTGAGGAAGCTAAACTCCTAAGTATAACATTGGATAGTCATATTAACAAAGTTATTGTGATGATGGAGAGGGGTATTTATGTTATAAAATGTTATTCTGCGTTTTTGACACAAAAATCAACTGTACTAATGTTTATGCTTTGGTCTTGTCCCATCTTGATTACTGTCCGGTAATATAGTCAAGTGCAGCAAAGAAAGACCTAGCAAATCTGCAGCTGGCTCAAAACAGAGAAGCACGCCTTGCCCTTGACTGCACATAGAGAACAACATCATCAACATGCACGCCAGTCTTCCCTGGTTTAGTGTTGGTTTAGTGTTCTAATTTTTATGAGAAATATTACTGTGATGAAAATTCCAGATTATCTGCATAATCAAATAACATACAGCTCAGACTCCCATACATACCTCACAATACTTGCCACCAGGGGTCTCTTCACAGTTCAAAACTAATTCACAGCAATACAGTATTATACAGAGCCATGGTCGCATGGAACTCGCTTCCATCTCCAGTTACTCAAGCAAACAGTAAAATGACCTTAAAAAAAACAGATTAAACAACATTTCGTGACACAATAAGGACTGTGAAATGGCACACACACGAACACACGCATTTCTAGCACACACAATCTACACACACATTATTCTTTAGTTGTATTATTTGCATATTGTTGTATTTAAAATGTGTGTTACTGTTTGTCAGTGTATCAGTGTTGTGTTACTTGTCGTGTTTTTGTGTAGACCCCAGGAAGAATAGCTGCTGCTTCAGCAAGAGTTAATTAGGGATCCGAATAATGACACATGACGCACTTTTATTCTGAGGTCTTGCCTGTAAAGCTGTGAAAATAGCAAGTGAAAAGTGAATTAAATTATTAAGCCATTAAGCCATTGCAAGACGGCAGGTAGCCTAGTGGTTAAGGGCTTTGGGCGAGTAATCGAAAGGTTTCCAGTTCCAATCTCAAAGCCAACTTGGTGGATATCAGTTGATGTGCCCTTGAGCAAGTCACTTAACCCTAATTGTTCCTGTAAATCGCACTGGATAAGAGTGTCTGCTAAATGATAAAAGTAATAATAATTGCTAGGCATGTTATGTTACAGTAGGTCCCGACATCTGTTCATGACTAGGGGATTGGTCTTGCACCCAACTCTGCACTTTGTCAAACAGAAAAACAGTGTTAATGATTGTCAGCATAGCTCAAAAAAGAATGGATTCTTGTTTGGAAGCTAATTTGATACTTTACAGATATAGACTGACTGGCTCCGGATTGGATTCAGGCCGGTGACACCGTTACATTATGTAACCAACTGTGACATGTTTTGCGATGGCCCTGGTTTTGTTTGGTCTTGTTGCTGCTCGATAGTATGCTGTTGTAGTCAGACATGAGTTAGCTAGTACCACCAGCTGCATCCAATATTTATTTGTGCCCTAGACATGGGTTGCACCTCAGAGGCTATGTGATGTTTTTGTCTACTGTGTTGGTTTCTTCTAAATTACACTAACTTATAGTGGCATGGAAATACGATGACATTGCTGAAGAAGGCAAAAAGTTAGTAGGAAACAACTGTCATATTATGATGTTGTCAAATGTAGAGAGATGACAATGTTGCCGTTACTGTTACTAGTAAGTTCTTCAAAAATAGCTAGCAATGATAATATTCGCTAGCTAAAATAGGGTGGTTCCCCTAGTTAGCTGGCTAAAGTTATAATGCTTCTAAAATCAATCTGGCAACATTACAATCATAACAAAATGATTTGCCTTCTTTTGTAATGTTATAATTTTCCCAAGCCAAATCTGAGTTGTATTGACGTAGGCTAACGTTAGCCAGCTAGCTAGATAGGTAGCTATTTAACGTCAGCTATGCTAGTGATGATAGTGTTAATGATTATCAAATTATACATTACTAGATACATAAACAGCAGTCTATGGTCTAGCAACCGGTATAATCACCACCATTCAGAACCAACAAATTCCACACGGTAGGGTCCTTCAGCAGGGCATGCAAACCATAGCTTTCTGTGCATCCTGCTGGAAGCATGCATTGTCGAACCGGAGCCGGAGGCATGGTCAATCCATTTAGTCTCAAACGACCGTGATCTTTTGACCGCATTGGGGGCGATGAAACAACAGAGCCCCATTCAATGAAGGGAAGCGAAGTGGGTGGAGGGGCGATTTGCATGTGGAGCTTGGCAAATGGAGGCATGAATTGTTGACATCATGACAATCATTTGTGGCAACAAATCATTGTAACACTTCATTTTACTTGTTGTGACGCACTCGGGTTCCAAAGTCCATTTTAGACCAGAATGTTTCTGACTCATATCGTTGCCACATAGGTCGTTTTCAAAGGGGTTAGTTGGTTTTAAGGGGCCGTCGTGCTTTAAGATAGGAGACCATCAGTCTGTGGGACCCCAAATTGTTCAAAATGTAGCATGCATTGCTCAGAAAATATATTACTTTCTTTCTGCGTTACGAAAATACTTTTATGACAACAGATACGTCCTCTCCTTCAGTATCGAACTAAGCACGTATACTGTGTTAACAGCCATTGATCTACAAGTAATTTTTGCATGCCGAACAAATGCTTGTAAAATGGCTTGCGCAATATTAGGCTTTATTAGTTGAGTGACAACCAATGTAATTTGCTATGTTATTATCAAAATGCGCAGTTGAAAATGATTGTGTAAGCTACTGGAGACACAACTCTCATCTGGCTATAGCCTACCTGCTGACTGGGGCTTACAATAACATGTATTTTGATTGTTCAGGTTCACCATCAGCAATAGTTTTGATAGTTTTGCTTTAAACAATTTATGTATATAGTCAGTTGTCATGTCTTTGGCTATGCCGGATTAAGTGATATTACATGCTATTCTATAAAATCCTTTCTCCGTAATTAATATTACCTGATTGAGCTAATCATGTAAATGTAATTAACTAGAGAGTCGGGGCACCACGAAATAATATTTATAGCGCTGTTATCTGAAAGTTGTAAATTCTTGGTTATCTTCACGAACCCTGGCTAACAAGTTGAATCAGCAATACAAAATTGGGTTTAATTATTAATTTACTAAATACCTAACTAATCACACAGAATTACATATACAAAGAATGAATCATACCTTGATTTCAAATTACGTCATAAAGGAAAACGTCCCTAGTGGACGGAACAGATATGACAAAAGAAAAGGGTCTGGGTTTGAGTGAAAGAGCGGGAAGACTGAGGGACAAAGGGAGAAGCTGTGCTATTGTAAATACAGTATTTTATGCATTCTAAATTACCGCCCATTTGGAAAAGGAAAATGCAATAAATATTTACTCTGAGCTGCACTTCGGTAGGTTGGTGGTAGATGGAAGGCCGTGTTGCCAAACCGAGTCCTTTGTCCTTTGAAGAATGTCTCTGGTGGTCAATTGGATACGTTGTAGTAATGTCGTTGTGTGGTAGACGGGATACTCTGTCTGTTCTTTCCTAGCCCGCGTTTGCAGCTGCTGTGGCCAACTCAACGGCTAGGAGGTATCACTTCTGTAGTGAATAAGAGTTCAATGTTCATACCATTTGCAACCAAAGCTCACGCTGACATTGGCTTAGTTCTGTAGTTGACATGTTAGTCCTTTTAACGCAGAGGCTGCAGATCTCACGTACTTGGAACAGGATGTTACATTTTCATCAAGGCTTTATATAGTGGAGCGAGAAGGGTGTGTCTGAAAAGTTTTATAACCCATGTCTCTTCACAGGGGCGCGCCACTGATTGAGCAGAGCCCTAACCTTATGAAAACCCAAATCTCTCATTTGGAAGCTAAAATCTCTTCACCAATAATTTTATATTCAAACATTTAAATTGAACAACAATTCCATGTGAATCCGATAACTCTGATTTGTAGACTTTCCACTGTAGAGTTTATGTCATCCTATCATTGAGGAGAATGTCTCAGATGACAACCGAACTGACATCATATTCATTAAGTACCACCGCATATGTTCAATTGGTCGGATTACCAGAATATAGTTCATTTCCCCCCACCTTCTGATGTTTCCAGAATCTCAATGATAACCAAGGGGTTTTCAAATTTTACATCAGTAGGGTAGAGAGAGGAAAAAGGGGGGAATATGTATTTATGACTGTCATAAACCTACCCCCAGGCCAATGTCATGACACAGTTATTGATAGACAGGGTATAGTTCATAATTTCGTAATGAGGACAGCAACTGGATGGTCGAAGCGGTAGGAAAAATAACTCTATAACTACTCAAAACGTCCATTCAATTTTGAAACAGGGTGGAATCCAAGGTTGTGCTACTGTATATATTTATTGTCTATGTCATAGACATTTTTTAAAGATACATATTCATACCAAACTTTTAATCTGCAAAAATGACAAATTAAATAGTGGGTGATGGTGATTTCAGATCAAAAGTGGAGGGACAAAAAGTAGCCTACTGTACATTTCTATCTCTAATCTGATAGTGGGGTGGCAGGTACCCAGTCCCCATCATGGCTCAACTCAGGTGCTTACACCATAGATATACATCATTTACACACACACACACACACACACACACACACACACACACACACACACACACACACACACACACACACACACACACACACACACACACACACACACACACACACACACACACACACACACACAACACACACACACACACACACACACACACACACACACACACACACACACACACACACACACACACACACACACACACACACACACACACACACACGTTAGCTCAGAAAGCTGAGCTCCATCAGCAGCGCTGCAGTACCTTTGAATTTAAAATGGAAAATGAATGTGCTTATGCAACAAATATTAGTGATCCAATCACATAAAACGTAGCCCATGTATCTACTGTAGACACGGATTGAATCGTCTTGAAAGGGAAAGATGCACATCCCTAACACACACACATGCTGTACACACACAAAAATGCTTGCAAGCACACACACGTACCCATTAGCTGTGTCTGTGTGCGTCGGTGCGCTCAGGGAGAGAGGGGGCAACAGAAGAGGAACTGGGGGTATCTGAGTGGCTCTCCTCTCATCCCAAAACAAACCCCCGTTTTGCCCCCTACCGCGAGTCACTCTCTCTGCAGCGTGAGCACAGGCTCCAAGCGTGATCCTCCCGCACCCCACATACCTACCCCTCCTCCCCATCCCATCAAAACACCCTCTGTGCACAAACAACTCACACACACCCCTCGCCAAAAAAAGCCAACCGCCCTAAAGCCTTCAGAGGCAAAACAAATTTAGAAATGGGAGAGACACTTCCAATGTGTTTTCTGCTCCAGTGCGTCTTGTTCTCACGTAGTCAGAGTTGTTTTCTGCAGGTTGGGGACTTGCCGAGAGGTCGTCTGATGTGCTGATGTCTCGGCTGCAGGTCCCTGCCAGTTCAAGGTTGAAACTTGACAGTGACTGTTTTGGACAGATTTTGTCTCTTTCTTTTCTGCTGAAGGTTGAGAGGAGAGGAGTAGAAAGGATAGGACGGAAAAGGAAAGAAAAAGGAGAAATGAGGAGAGGAGAGGAAAAGTGAGGAAAACCGAGCCAAGAGCCTGAAGACAGACCCATCCTCCTTGTTTTCTGATGAGATAAACCGCTTATAAACAAGCAGGGATTTTCTCCAAGTGTCAAAATGAAACATAAGCAGGCTTTAGGAGCTAGTGGGTTTGGAGTGGAGGGAGACTGATGGTGCTGGCGGACAGAGGAGACAGCAGGTGACAGTGTGGAGTGTGACGTGGGGTATTGATATGCTGGGAATGGATCTCAGAGCAGATGGACAGAGCAGGCTGGCCCTGTGTTGCTCCTCTGAGCCCTGGCTCCCTCTCACTATCCCTTTGGACACACACAGCACACATACATAGTGCACAGACATGAGCAAACACACACACACACACACAGACCCCCCCTCCCCTCACCCCCATCACACACACATACTCCAGGACACAAACGCTTCATGCTCTGCCATCATGAATAAGTGGTCAGAGCAACAGTTAGACAGATCAGTGGAGTTCTTTCGTGCTGCTATGGCAGATGTGCTTGACTAATGACTGCTGTGGTAGATGACTACCTCCAGGCCAGTGACTGATCTGAGGACAGTGGTGAGTGGTGGGTGAGAGCCACACAGAGAGGGGAATGTTGGTGTGGTAGAAGTGTAGTGGAGAGAGTCAGAGCATGGCAGCTCAGCCTGCTGATGCATGAGGGAGAACACAGAGTGGTCAGAGCGATAGGGGGGAGATAGAGGGATGGAGGGATCATTATGATTCTGGGAACGCTTCTATGGGCAGATGGACGGATGGGTCTGGCTGTGTGCAGTTCTGAGGATCAGGTTTCTCTATCTCTCTTCCTCTGTCTCATTTTCTTTCTTTCGCTCCTTCACTCTCTGTCTCCTGTCTCTCCCCCTTCCCTCGTCTCTCTCTGTGTCTCCTGTCTCTCCTCCTTCTCTCCTCCCTCTCCGTTTCCTGTCCTCCCCCCTTCCCTCCTCTCTCTCTCTGTCTCCTGTCTCTCCTCCTTCTCTCCCCCTCCCCTCCTCTCGGTCTCCTTTCTCTCTCCCCTTCTCTCCTCCCTCTCTGTCTCCTGTCTCTCCCCCATCCTCTCTCTCTGTCTCATGTATTTCTCCCCTTCCCTCCTCTCTCTCTCTGTCTCCTGTCTCTCCCCCCTTCCCTCCTCTCTCTCTCTGTCTCCTGTCTCTCCTCCTTCTCTCCTCCCTCTCCGTCTCCTGTCTCTCTCCCCTTCCCTCCCCTCTCTCTCTGTCTCCTGTCTCTCCCCCTCCCCTCCTCTCGGTCTCCTTTCTCTCTCCCCTTCTCTCCTCCCTCTCTGTCTCCTGTCTCTCCCCCCGTCCTCTCTCTCTGTCTCATGTATTTCTCCCCTTCCCTCCTCTCTCTCTCTGTCTCCTGTCTCTCCCCCCTTCCCTCCTCTCTCTCTCTGTCTCCTGTCTCTCCTCCTTCTCTCCTCCCTCTCCGTCTCCTGTCTCTCTCCCCTTCCCTCCCCTCTCTCTCTGTCTCCTGTCTTTCCCCCTCCCCCTCCTCTCGGTCTCCTTTCTCTCTCCCCTTCTCTCCTCCCTCTCTGTCTCCTGTCTCTCCCCCCGTCCTCTCTCTCTGTCTCATGTATTTCTCCCCTTCTCTCCTCTCTCTCTCTGTCTCCTGTCTCTCCCCCCTTCCCTCCTCTCTCTCTATGTCTCCTGTCTCTCCCCCTTCTCTCCTCCCTCTCTGTCTCCTGTCTCTCCCCCCGTCCTCTCTCTCTGTCTCATGTATTTCTCCCCTTCCCTCCTCTCTCTCTCTGTCTCCTGTCTCTCCCCCCTTCCCTCCTCTCTCTCTATGTCTCCTGTCTCTCCCCCTTCTCTCCTCCCTCTCTGTCTCCTGTCTCTCCCCCCGTCCTCTCTCTCTGTCTCATGTATTTCTCCCCTTCCCTCCTCTCTCTCTCTGTCTCCTGTCTCTCCCCCTTCTCTCCTCCCTCTTTGTCTCCTGTCTCTCTCCCCTTCCCTGCTCTATCTCTCTGTCTCCTGTCTCTCCCCCTTCCCCCCCTCTTTCCCTCCTCTCTCTCTCTCTCCTGTCTCTCCCCCTTCTCTCCTCCCTCTTTGTCTCCTGTCTCTCTCCCCTTCCCTGCTCTCTCTCTGTCTCCTGTCTCTCCCCCTTCTTTCCCTTCCTCTTTCCCTCCTCTCTCTCTGTCTCCTGTCTCTCCCCCTTCTCTCCACCCTCTCTGTCTCCTGTCTCTCCCCCCTTCCCTCCTCTCTCTCTATGTCTCCTGTCTCTCTCCCCTTCCCTCCTCCCTCTCTGTCTCCTGTCTCTCCCCCTTCCCTCCTCTCTCTCTCTGTCTCCTGTCTCTCCCCTTCCCTCCTCCCTCTCTGTCTCCTGTCTCTCCCCCTTCCCTCCTCTCTCTCTCTGTCTCCTGTCTCTCCCCTTTCCCTCCTCTCTCTCTCTGTCTCCTGTCTCTCTCCCCTTCCCTCCTCCCTCTCTGTCTCCTGTCTCTCCCCCTTCCCTCCTCTCTCTCTCTGTCTCCTGTCTCTCCCCCTTCCCTCCTCTCTCTCTCTGTCTCCTGTCTCTCCCCCTTCCCTCCTCTCTCTGTCTCATGTATTTCTCCCCTTCTCTCCCCCCTCTCTGTCTCCTGTCTCTCCCCCTTCCCTCCTCTCTCTCTGTCTCCTGTTTCTCCCCCTTCTCTCCTCCCTCTTTGTCTCCTGTCTCTCCCCCTTCTCTCCTCTCCCTCTCTGTCTCCTGTCTCTCCCCCTTCTCTCCTCCCTCTTTGTCTCCTGTCTCTCCCCCTTCTCTCCTCTCCCTCTCTGTCTCCTGTCTCTCCCCCCTTCCCTCCTATCCCTCTCTGTCCCTCCCCCTTCTCTCCTCTCTCTGACTTCTGTCTCTCTCCCCTTCCCTCCTCTCTCTGTGTGTCCTTCTGCCTCTCTCCCTTTCCCTCCTCTTCCTCTCTGTCTCTCTCCCCTACCCTCCTCTCTGTCTCTCCCCCTTCCCTCCTCTCCCACTCTCTCTCTCCTGGTCCCTCCTCTCTCTCTGTCTCAAACTGACACTTATTTAGATCCCTTTCCTGGCAAGACAACATGCTTGGCTGCCTCTTTCTCTTCCTTCCCCTCTTTTGCCTCCTCTTCTCCCTCCTTTCCTCCACCTCACTCTGTACTGCTGTTGTCATCCCCCTTAGGAGTGCTGACGGATTGGGGGCGGGAGGGGGGCAAAAAAAGTGCAATCGCTGGTGAATTGGTAATAGGCTATCATAGTGCTGCTGGAGGTCTGTAAACCATTAAAGAAATGTCAACGCGGCATAGGTACGCCTGGAATTATGGGTCAGCAACCAGGAAACATTTCCGGCTACCTATTGGCCAAAGCAGCGCCCTATAATCTGTCACAATCCTGCATTTGCAGTGACAGCAGTGGGAACATCCCCTACTCACACAAGGAGGGCGAAAGAAACACATGACCACATGGATGTGTGCGTTGTTATGCATGTGTGCATGTGTACAAGTTTTCCCGTGCATGTGTACTGTGTACTGGATACCGACATATTATTTCCTCAGTGGAAATCGTCGACCAGAACGCAACGTCCAAAGCAGATATCAAAAAGCTTGAACATCCCAACATCCTATTCATCCTTAAGAGTCTATTGACGCACGGCTGAGCCAATTTAAGTAACATGTTAGTTTAAACTAGAGATATCAGTTGTTTAGCAAAGGCTGTGTCTCAATCCAACGCATCTGGCTGTGTCTCAATCCAACGCATCTGGCTATGTCTCAATCCAACGCATCTGGCTGTGTCTCAATCCAACACATCTGGCTGTGTCTCAATCCAACGCATCTGGCTATGTATCAATCCAACGCATCTGGCTGTGTCTCAATCCAACACATCTGGCTATGTCTCAATCCAACGCATCTGGCTGTGTCTCAATCCAACACATCTGGCTGTGTCTCAATCCAACGCATCTGGCTGTGTCTCAATCCAACACATCTGGCTGTGTCTCAATCCAACGCATCTGGCTATGTCTCAATCCAACGCATCTGGCTGTGTCTCAATCCAACACATCTGGCTGTGTCTCAATCCAACACATCTGGCTGTGTCTCAATCCAACGCATCTGGCTATGTCTCAATCCAACGCATCTGGCTATGTCTCAATCCAACGCATCTGGCTATGTCTCAATCCAACACATCTGGCTGTGTCTCAATCCAACGCATCTGGCTATGTCTCAATCCAACGCATCTGGCTGTGTCTCAATCCAACGTATCTGGCTGTGTCTCAATCCAACGCATCTGGCTATGTCTCAATCCAACGCATCTGGCTATGTCTCAATCCAACGCATCTGGCTATGTCTCAATCCAACACATCTGGCTGTGTCTCAATCCAACGCATCTGGCTGTGTCTCAATCCAATGCATCTGGCTATGTCTCAATCCAACGCATCTGGCTGTGTCTCAATCCAATGCATCTGGCTATGTCTCAATCCAACACATCTGGCTGTGTCTCAATCCAACGCATCTGGCTATGTCTCAATCCAACGCATCTGGCTGTGTCTCAATCCAACGTATCTGGCTGTGTCTCAATCCAACGCATCTGGCTATGTCTCAATCCAACGCATCTGGCTATGTCTCAATCCAACGCATCTGGCTATGTCTCAATCCAACACATCTGGCTGTGTCTCAATCCAACGCATCTGGCTGTGTCTCAATCCAATGCATCTGGCTATGTCTCAATCCAACGCATCTGGCTGTGTCTCAATCCAATGCATCTGGCTATGTCTCAATCCAACGCATCTGGCTGTGTCTCAATCCAACGCATCTGGCTATGTCTCAATCCAACGCATCTGGCTATGTCTCAATCCAACGCATCTGGCTGTGTCTCAATCCAATGCATCTGGCTATGTCTCAATCCAACGCATCTGGCTGTGTCTCAATCCAACGCATCTGGCTATGTCTCAATCCAACGCATCTGGCTGTGTCAGCCTTCCACATCCGCAGTGGAAGGTGTCCGAGCTACAGTGGTCTTCTCACGAAAGCTTCTGTAGCATCTGAATGGTTTGGCCTACAAACTAATATGATTAGCGAAGACTCTCACAGACACAATGGTGTTCTCCGTTTTGCTCTACAACCCACACAAATGTCTGACGTTGGTAACACTGATGTGCCAACTTCTGTCTGTAGTGTCTGAACTGTTTAAGCTACAGACTAATATGATGACCCTATTATGGAAAGGAGAGATGAACACGAACACGATGGTGGTCCCCGTTTCGCCCAACAAGTGTCAGGGGACTCGTCTGAAGGTAACCCCTACAAACTAATGAAAGTATGGAGGTAGTTTTGTGCCAACAAAAATAAGGTGTTAAATATGTGTAAAAAAACAAACATATTTTGTGAGCTTTCTTAAATCTCCTAGATATAGGACAGACACTTCAAAACCTTATTCTTTATGATGCATTTGTTTTACTGGCTTGTTGTTGTTGTTGCCATTTATGGATGTGTTTTTCAATGCATTTCTATGGGCTAAAGTAGTGAAGGCCAAATTCAATATCTTATCAAAAGAAATGTGTATATATATATTTTTTGATACCTAAAGGGGCCATACAATTCTAAATCAAATAGCTAAATGTTCCATGGTATGACCATCCTAAAACAATTCCCTATGTTACAACCCCCCACACCCCAACGGCTTAGACTTTTAGAGTTGAAAAACATTACATTTTGAAGCATGAATGTTTTGGTTTCTACATCCATTAAGTCCATCATGAAGGATATGTCCAGTTGATCTGACACTTCCTTATTCGCCTCCCTTCCTGTTGCCACTAGCTACCACTCACTGCACAAAGGAAGGCATGCTGGGATTGGCATGGTGGGTGCCACGCTGAAGTCACCCTGTTTGTTCTCATCCTGATCTTATTGCCTAACAACAATTCCTCAAAAAGCACACGAGCATAAAACACATCAGAACACAGAGAGACCACCAATGGCTTAACCTCCAGTGTGGCTGGGCAGATAAGATGCATTAGATAGGTGGGCAAATGGGAGGGAGGGAGGGATGGATGAAGGGAAAGAGAGAGCGGGGTTGCTGCTCCAGCATTTGTTGACACAGATTTACAATGAGACTCCCACAGCTCCACACATTACTGTAACGCGCCATGTCAATAGCTGTTTGGTGTTATAAAGCAGCAGTGCCAAAGATGTCTGGGAGTGATGCCCTTTCCCTGATAACCAAGTGTGGCTCTGAAGTCAGGGAGGGGAGTACGAATCACGAATACCAAATCGTTGCTTCTCTTTTTCCTCCTTCTCTCTCTGCCCTCCAGTGCTCTCTCCTCTTTGTTTCATGTTCTCTTTCTCTTTCTCCTTCTCTGGTCTCGTCCCCTCTCTCTCTCCCTCCTCTCTCTGTTTCTCTTTATCTCTCTTGGATGTCCTAGAGACTGGAGGCTCAGCATGACTGGATTTAAGCATTAGCTCAATCCTATCTACTTCCAGTCATGATTGGACAGTGTCTCTGTCACCAAATCCACACACAACCACCTAGTCCACTATACAACCACTATAAGGCACTAGCTACCCTGACATCCACAAGTATCCTCTAGCACAGCCAAGTTTTGTTCGGTTCATGCACTTACTTCAAAAACCCAGAAAAAGCCAAAACTAAAGACAGTGAAGCCTTGTGGGAGACTTGGGGTTTAATGTCTGACATTCACCTTCAGGAAAACTTGATGAGTGCGGAAAATGATTAGGCCTGTTTGGCCATAATGAGGGTTACACCAGTAGCAAGCTGACTGCATTTTACAGGGAGGGAGAATGAACCCAAACACTTCAGCTGCTTCTGCTATTAGGCATTAGTGGTTGAAGAGCCCATTTGGAAGCCGTTCTGTAGATGTACTGAAACGGGCTGATTACATGTCAACACTAGCCAGGGTGGCATCAGATCCAAAAGGGGCGTGATCAGAGAGAGGCTAGTGTAGTGGTGCAGTCTGTACTGGAGCATTGCAGATGATGATGCAAGCCAGTGAGAGAGAACTGTCATTGCAGAGTGCATGCATGAGATAGGCAGGCTAAACCTTACACACACCATGGCTGCCTATATATAGTAAAGTGCTACAGGGAAGAACCCTAATACCCATCCAATAGCACAGAGACCATCAGAACTACCCTAGTGTCGATCTGGTCTTCTTTCTCTAGATATTCTGGACTATGATCATCATTCTCTTTCTACATGGCAGAGATAGGGGAATGTTCTCCTTGGATGTGATGGTAGAGTCCTTGGCCCTTGTACCCTCATCCTGTCTCAGCCCCACCTCCAGGCTCCTGTTGGCTTGGCTCTGATAGAAATCCATGGGCTTAGGATGCTGCCATCGCCCAAGCACTGAAGGCTCTTATCAGGGTAACCACACTGGTGCTAGAAGCACATTTTCACACATGTATGCATACTGTAGACACACTGACAGTTGCTAACAGAGGCACACACAGAGACAACAAACACGTACACAGGCACACAAACACATCGTGCCAGCTTCCTCCTCATCTCCATCTCTCATTTCTCTTGCTATGCTGCCTGCTGTTCATTTTCTGTCTTTAAGATGACCCAACAAACAAGTGAGCTCCCAGTAAAATCGCATCTAAACATGCACAACCCTGACGCTCTCCCTCTGATTCTGCCTACTATATTTTACTCTCTCTCTCTCTCTCTTCCCCCTCTATCTCTCTCCCTCTTTTTCTCTCTCTCTCTCCCCCTCTCTCTCTCTCACTTTCTCTCTCACTTTGCCCCTCTCTCTTTCTTTCTCTCTCTCTCTCTTTCTCTCTCTCTCTCTCTCTCTCTCTCTCTCTCTCTCTCTCTCTCTCTCTCTCTCTCTCTCTCTCTCTGTCCCTCAATCAGTGTGTGTTGCTTTCTCTCAGTGTGTGTGTTTCTCTCTCTCAGTGTGTTTCTCTCTCTCAGTGTGTGTTTCTCTCTCTCTCAGTGTGTGTTCTTCTCTCAGTGTGTGTTCTCTCTCTCTCTCTCTCTCTCTCTCTCTCTCTCTCTCTCTCTCTCTCTCTCTCTCTCTCTCTCTCTCGCTCTCTTTCTCTCTCTCTCTCTCTTTCTCTCTCAATTCAATTCAAAGGTATTTGTTGGCATGGGAAGCATGTATACATTGCCGAAGCAAGTGAAATAGACAAGAAATGAAAGGGAAATAAACAATAAGAAATGAACAGTAAACATTACACTCACAAAAGTGTTAAAATAGTATAGATATGCCAATGTTATATTATTGGCAATTTGGCAACAATGTGCACATAGTTGAAGTATGAAAGGAAAAGTAAATTAACAGCTAAACTGGTTGCTATTTTCTTCTTCTCTATTTTCTTCAACAGGTCACACATCTTGCTGCTGTGGTGGCACACTGTGGTATTTCAACTAATGCATACAGTATATGAGTTTATCAAGATTGAATTTGTTTTCACATTTTTGATGGAACTGTGTAATATGAGGGAAATATATGTTCTCTGATATGGTCATGCAGTTGGCAGGAGGTTAGGAGTGCAGCTCAGTTTCCACCTTATTTTGTGGGCAGTGGTCACATAGGTCACACATGTCTTCTCTTGAGAGCCAGGTCTGCCGATGGAGGCCTCTCTCGATAGGAAGGCGATG
>NC_034183.2:17951447-17954756 GCF_002021735.2 Oncorhynchus kisutch | reverse complement strand
TTTTGTGTAATTCTTTCAATGTGTTAAGTAGTTATTTTTTGTTTTCTCATGATTTGGTTGGGTCTAATTGGTGCTGTCCTGGGGCTCTGTGTGTGTGTTTGTGTTTGTGAAAAGAGCCCCAGGGACCAGCTTGCATTAGGGGATCTTTCACCAGGTTCATCTCTCTGTAGGTGATGATGCTTTGTTTATGGAAGGTTTGTGAATCGCTTCCTTTTAGGTGGTTGTTTAGAATTTTAACAGCTCTTTTCTGGATTTTGATAATTAGTGGGTATCGGCTCTCGCCAATTCTGCTCTGCATGCATTATTTGTGTTCTACGTTGTGACACGGAGGATATTTTTGCAGAATTCTGCGTTGCAGAGTCTCAATTGGTGTGTTTGTCCCATTTTGTGAAGTCTTGGTTGGTGAGCGGACCCCCAGACCTCACAACCATAAAGGGCAATGGGCTCTATGACGATTCAAGTATTTTTAGCAGATCCTAATTGGTATGTTGAAATTTATGTTTCTTTTGATGGCATAGAATGCCCTTCTTGCCTTGTCTCTCAGATCGTTCACAGCTTTGTGGAAGGTTACCTGTGGTGCTGATGTTTAGGCCAAGGTATGTATAGTTTTTTGTGTGCTCTAGGGCAACAGTTGTCTAGATGGAATTTGTATTTGTGGTCCTGGTGACTGGACCTTTTTTGGAACACCATTTATTTTGGTCTTACTGAGATTTACTGTCAGGGCCAGGTCTGACAGAATCTGTGCATAAGATCTAGGTGCTGCTGTAGGCCCCTCCTTGGTGGTGACAGAAGCACCAGATCATCAGCAAACAGCAGACATTGACTTCGGATTCTAGCAGGGGGACGGCGGGGGGTGCTGCAGACTTTTCTAGTGCCCTCGCCAATTCGTTGATATATATGTTGAAGAGGGTGGGGCTTAAGCTGCATCCCTGTCTAACCCCACGACCCTGTGTGAAGAAATGTGTGTGTTTTTTGCCAATTTTAACCGCACACTTGTTGTTTGTGTACATGGATTTTATAATGTCGTATGTTTTACCCCCAACACCACTTTCCATCAGTTTGTATAGCAGACCCTCATGCCAGATTGAGTCGAAGGCTTTTTTGAAATCAACAAAGCATGAGAAGACTTTGCCTTTGTTTTGGTTTGTTTGATTGTCAATTAGGGTGTGCAGGGTGGAATACATGGTCTGTTGTACGGGTAATTTGTTTAAAAAGCCAATTTGACATTTGCTCAGTACATTGTTTTCATTGAGGAAATGTACGAGTCTGCTGTTAATAATAATGCAGAGGATTTTCCCAAGGTTACTGTTGACACATATTCCACGGTAGTTATTGGGGTCAAATTTGTCTCCACTTTTGTGGATTGGGGTGATCAGTCCTTGGTTCCAAATATTGGGGAAGATGCCAGAGCTAAGTATGATGTTAAAGAATTTTAGTATAGCCAATTGGAATTTGTTGTCTGTATATTTGATCATTTCATTGAGGATACCATCAACACCACAGGCCTTTTTGGGTTGGAGGGTTTTTTATTTTGTCCTGTAACTCTTTCAATGTAATTGGAGAATCCAGTGGGTTCTGGTAGTCTTTAATAGTTGATTCTAAGATCTGTGTTTGATCATGTATATGTTTTTGCTCTTTATTCTTTGTTATAGAGCCAAAAAGATTGGAGAAGTGGTTTACCCATACATCTCCCATTTTGGATAGATAATTCTTCGTGTGTTGTTGTTTAGTGTTTTCCAATTTTCCCAGAAGTGGTTAGAGTCTATGGATCTTCAATTGCATTGAGCTGACTTCTTTTTCCGTAGTGTATTTCTGTATTGTTTTAGTGATTCACCATAGTGAAGGCGTAGACTCAGGTTTTCCGGGTCTCTATGTTTTTGGTTGGACAGGTTTCTCAATTTCTTTCTTAGATTTTTGCATTCTTCATCAAACCATTTGTCATTATTGTTACTTTTCTTCGGTTTTCTATTTGAGATTTTTAGATTTGATAGGGAAGCTGAGAGGTCAAATATACTGTTAAGATTTTCTACTGCCAAGTTTACACCTTCACTATTACAGTGGAACGTTTTACCCAGGAAATTGTCTAAGAGGGATTGAATTTGTTGTTGCCTAATTGTTTTTTGGTAGGTTTCCAAACTGCATTCCTTCCATCTATAGCATTTCTTAATGTTACTCAGTTCCTTTGGCTTTGATGCCTCATGATTGAGTATTGCTCTGTTTAAGTAGACTGTGATTTTTGCTGTGGTCTGATAGGGGTGTCAGTGGGCTGACTGTGAACGCTCTGAGAGACTCTGGGTTGAGGTCAGTGATAAAGTAGTCTACAGTACTACTGCCAAGAGATGAGCTATAGGTGTACCTACCATAGGAGTCCCCTCGAAGCCTACCATTGACTATGTACATACCCAGCGTGCGACAGAGCTGCAGGAGTTGTGACCCGTTTTTGTTGGTTATGTTGTCATAGTTGTGCCTAGGGGGGCATATGGGGGAGGGAATGCTGTCACCTCCAGGCAGGTGTTTGTCCCCCTGTGTGCTGAGGGTTGTCAGGTTCTTGTCCGGTTCTGGCATTTAGGTCACCACAGACTAGTACATGTCCCTGGGCCTGGAAATGATTGATTTCCCCCTCCAGGATGGAGAAGCTGTCTTCATTAAAATATGGGGATTCTAGTGGGGGGATATAGGTAGCACACAGGAGGACATTTTTCTCTGTTAGGATAATTTCTTTTTGAATTTCTAGCCAAATGTAGAATGTTCCTGTTTTGATTAATTTAATGGAGTGAGTTAGGTCTGCTCTATACCAAATTAGCATACCCCCTGAGTCCCTTCCCTGTTTCACACCTGGTAGTTTGGTGGATGGGACTACCAGCTCTCTGTAACCTAGAGGGCAACCAGTGGGTCCATCTCCTCTATACCAGGTTTCTTGCAGGATGACAATGTCTGTATTACCGATTTCTTTGGTGAAGTCCGGGTTTCTGCTCTTTAGGCCAGAGGCAGATGACCTCAGGCCTGGATATTCCAGGATAATATAGTGAAGGCTTTTTTTTCTCTCTCTCTCTCTATCTCTCTCTCTCTCTCTCTCTCTCTCTCTCTCTCTCTCTCTCTCTCTCTCCTCTCTCTCTCTCTCTCTCTATCGCTCTCTCTCTCTCTCTCTCTCTCTCTCTCTCTCTCTCTCTCTCTTCTCTCTCTCTCTCTCTCTCCTCTCTCTCTCTCTCTCTCTCTCTCTCTCTCTCTCTTCTCTCTCTCTCTCTCTCTCTCTCTCTCTCTCTCTCTCTCTCTTCTCTCTCTCTCTCTCTCCTCTCTCTCTCTCTCTCT